>NC_050589.1:9879204-10019204 GCF_013368585.1 Megalops cyprinoides
AGCTCAGATTTTAAACAGAATTAGCTGGAACACAGGACTAACTTGGGTACATAGAAGCAGACCTGAGGAGCTCAGATTTTAAACAGAATTAACTGGAACACAGGACTAACTGGGGTACATAGAAGCAGACCTGAAGAGTGGAGATTTTACAGAGAACTAACTGGAATACAGTCTGACGAGAGCTGTCAGAGCCCGCATCAGAGACGGGAGGGAGCTAAATGAAGAAAACCTGTCTTAAGTGAAACCTGTCATCTGCATATGCAGAGCGGAGATGACAGGGCTGCTCGCTCTGAAATGATGCCCTCTGACCGTGAGGAGCCGGGGCTCAGTCAGTCCTGAAGAGCGGCGAACAGCAGGTCCTCTCTCCCACGTACGCGAATGCCTCATTTCATACGCCTGCATGAAAGGGGGGGGGGGGGCCTTAACGGTCCCAACGTGCTGTAATGCATATTGCGTGTTCAGCCAGTCCCTTCAGGCGTTTGCTTCAGAGTGTGTTTTCCTACAGGGGAGACATCGGCGCGCGGGGGGGGGGTTAGGCTAAATGGGAATGCTTTTCATGGAAAGCTTCTTCTCCACAAAAGAAGCAGCTGGGGAGAGAGAAGAGTGTCCTCTTTACCAAAGAAAAAACCACAAAGACAGCTGAAAAGGGGAGTGCGCTCTGGTGGCGGTGGAGTGGACGCCCCGGGGGAGGAGGGAGAGCGGATTGAAGAGGTGCGCTTTGCGCGACGCAACGCCGCGCATTAGCAGGGCGCTGCGGGTGAGCGCGGTGTGTCGTCCCCGAGGACCCCCCCCCCGCGCTCAGCCACAGGGACCGCCACTCAGACCCCCACAGCTGCTCCGCCTCATAGCCCCCTCCACCCACCTCAGAGAGGGCCCTGCAGAGATTGACAGCTGGTGAGAGATCCGAGGGGAAGGAAGGCCAATCCGTGATTCAGACTGAGGGAGACTCCAGAGGAGGAGAGCGACACCCTTCACAACCCTCAGGGTGCTCACTGTCGTCCCTAATACCTGGCCACCTCCCACACCCCCCCGAAGAAACTCCCACACATGTACTTCAGCTCATAGCCTGAGAAACTGGAACCACATTCACAAAAGCTGCAATACAGGAGGGAGGTGTACTAGTGGGTGTAAGACAGGGAGTTGCAGAGGATGCAACTTGGAAGGTGCATCTTTCTCATTCCGTCTTCCAAGACTTGAGTGCGTATGGAGGACATAAAAGGAAGCTAGCTACCCGTACTGTCTATCATCAGTGGCCAGGCACATGCAAATCACGTGACCATAGTGGAATGTGTGTTGTTATGTGTGTTTTATGAGCCTGCAACCATACACATGAAAACTCTAGCACTTTGTACTAGAACTTTTTTTGTACTAGAACTTAATTTCACAAATTTTTACATCATTTTAAAATCTCACACCTGAGTTTGCTGCGCTGGTGCTGTCATAAATGTACTAATGTCTGGATGGCAGATCTTGACATGCTCAACAAATATACAAAATATATACAAAATACAGAATATATACACAAATTCCAGGTTCAATAGGCCCTCATAAATGTTTTTTTTTTCTTTTTTGCCCATTCAGACAATTATCTTCCTGTCAGTCAAACGTGAGAGTGTTATATGTTGATATAAATTTTTTGCTTCTTAGGTTTGTCATTCAAACTTAAATATTTACAAATATATTAGTCTGATGCTGGTAAAATATGGCCTGGTGTTGCATCTGTTGACGTGGGTTATAACAAGCGCCCAGCAAACTGAACTCTGGATCAGCTGTGGTTGGTGAACTCCAGATAACGGACAGGTAGATATATCTTCATTTGACAAGTATCCCAGGCAAGCATGCCAATTTAATTCTGCATTAACCATTAGCAGCTGATTCCTTTTTACCTGATTGCTTCTAAAGTGATGGCTTTGCATTTATTCACTTCAAATCATTTCAGTCATGATGAAAAAAAAACACAACTGGTTTTAAGTCAAAAAACCCGATCAAGGATCTCTAAAGCAAAATTATTTAATGTAACCTGATCTCTCTGTTGTAATTAAAATTATTCAATGTGGAAAGTGCACGAAGGCAATGCCATCACATTAAACTAAATGAAGTAAAAATGAATCCTTACTAAGAACGGGAAAGCTTGTGAATTACGTAAAGCAGGCACAGTTTAAAGTTTAAAGTTATCTGCTGCCTCTATTTGTGGCCCATCAGCCATCGCTGCTCTGGAGGTGGGCATGAGGATGCCAAATGGAACTTATGCTGCTGGCTGGAATAGAAATTAATATGGAATTTAATGACATATTTAAAGGAATCGTATTCAGGAATTATGCATGCACCTTCATGTCCCCGAGGCTTTTTAGCTTTCAGGGTTTTCCATCTCCCTCAAAAGTTCATTTAACGAATAGCCAGCCACAAATCCATTTTCTGGGGGACAAGGAAATGTATGTTGATGATTTTTAAATGCACGCACAGGTGTGAAGCTCCACAGGCTCAGAGGCCCAGAAGACACCAAAGACATGATGAGATATTCATTATTCAGGTTTTTTTTTTTTAAATTCAATTAATAATAGATGCGCCTCCTTCCACATCTATCAGGCAGTACACAGTGAGACTCATGGCCCTGTTCAGGAGGCCGACACACTGTGTAATGTTTTTCCCACAGATCATATAATGGTCTCATGTATAGAATTCACCACCTGGTGATGCGCTACACTGCTATTGGTCGGTATTGTTGTTCCTATTACTTTTAACAACGTGGCCATGAGTCTGTTTTTAGTTTTCTTTTTTCCAAACGTTTTCCTGTCCATCACATGAGAAGCAATTATGTATTTCTCAGCAATTATGTATTTTGAGCCATGTGCATTGCATTGCACATGTATGTCATAACTCTGTGCCTGTAAGAATGTGAAACACTCTGTTGATAGATTTATAAAAGTAGAGAGATTGATTAATCAACTGTCATGTCAACAGCAACATCTGATACCTAACAGAAAATAACAGAGCAGGTCTTGGGCCAACTATGCCCTGCTTGGTTCAGTGAGTATGCTCCCACGGGTGATACCTCTTATTCTATGCCTTTCTGTGACTGTGCCCTATGACTGTGACTGTGTAGATTGTCCCACAGGTAAGACCTCTTATTCTATGACTTCCTGTGATTTTGACTGTGACTGTCACTGTGACTGTGAGAATGCTCCCATGGGTAGGACCTCTTACTCTATGACATCCAGTTACTGTGATTGTGACTGTCAGTGTATGGATCCTCCTGTGGGTAAAACCTCTTATTCTCTGACTACCTGTGACTGTGACCGTGTAGAGTCTCCCGTGGGTAAGACCCCTTATTCTATGACTTCCTATAACCTTGTGGATGCTCCCATGGGTAAGACCTCTCATTGTATGACCTCCTGTGATTCTGACTGTGACTGGCTGTGACCGTGCAGATCCTCCCATGGGTAAGACCTTTTACTCTTTGACTTCCTGTGATTCTGACTGTGACTGTGAGGATGCTCCCATGGGTAAGACCTCTTATTCTGTGCCTTTCTGTGACTGTGCCCTGTGACTGTGACTGTGTAGATTGTCCCACAGGTAAGAGCTCTTACTCTGTGACTTCCTGTGACTGTGACCATGTAGATGCTCCCGTGGGTAAGACCTCTTATTTCATGACTTCCTGTGATTCTGACTGTGACTGTGACTGTGAAGACCTCTTCCTCTTCGACTCACCGTTGAAGTTGACGGCGCGGATGTAGTTGAGCAGCATGCGGCCCTCCACAGGGTCCATCTTGTCGCAGACCCCCATGGATCCCGGGCACAGGTCCATGTGCATGTTGTGCAGGGCGTGGGCCATGGCATAGACCGCATCAATCACAAACTGCACCTTCCCTTCCTGCTCATACTGAGAGTCACGGCTGATCCTCTCCTCACCTGACATGGAGAAAGGAAGAGGAAGATGTCTGCCATATTCGTTTATGTTCACTCCTTTCCCAACAGCCGTTGGTCAGAGTCATTTCCAGATCAGGCCAATGAAGGGTCCCCCAACCCCCCCATACATCCATACCTGTACATTTTTTCTTATCGCTGTCCAGTTTGATACCTGGCCTTGTCAGTTTGCACCTGAAATCATCTTCCCAGAATTCCGCAAACCAGATGTTTCTGCGGTTGTTCTCCAGAGATCTTGTGGTGAAGTACTGGTCAAACCCTGAACCAAAGGGACAGAAAGTCCATCACTGTCATTCATGAGGTAGTTTTTGCACAGGCTTATCAAGGTCTAATTTTGATCTTTGAATTTCACACTAGTTTGCCAATGAGTAAAAAGTAAGACAAATTTATCTGTAAAACTGTAAACATAGCCATCACCTTATTTTATTAACACCAATGACCATTTTTCTGTATGGTGAATATAACTAGCAAAATTATACAGACATTTTCAATGTATATTTCAGGATGGAGAGTACAGAGATCTAACAGGGTACATAATGTCTTATGGTAGGTAAAATGCTAGGTAGCACATTAGTGAAGTAGTGAGGAGATACATCCAGCATCTCACATTTACAATTCAACAATAAAAAATGTTGTATTTTGGAATATTTGTGAAGACATGTAAGGTAGGGTGCAATGACTCTCACTGGCTGCTTGCTACCATATTCCAAAAAACACAAAGGATTTTATTAGTTGATTGGTTGGCAAGGCAGTTTCCTAGCAACAACTCATGGTTTCAGTAATGTTAATGTATTGAAAAAAATGCAGCTTTAAAGTATATAAAATGTTTAAGAACAAAGTTATGTAAAGCAATGTAAGTTCAATATAGTACCATCATTTTGAAGTGAAGTATGGTGTACTGTGTGCAGCTTAAAAGCTAGATCCTGGTCATTACCTTCTGTATTTCTCACACTGTAAATAATGTGTTTAATATAGTGCATCACAGTGGTTCAGTCAGCAAGGCGTTCATCTTGAGTGACGGATGAGCTCTATGGCCCAACTTCAATCCCAGCCATAGCGTCGGCTAGTGAGGTTCAGGAGCAGTAGAATACGTTGGCTATGTTCCATTGGGAATAGGGGTGGGATGGTCAGCCAGACTTTCCTCATCCCCCTGCTTTCAGGCACCCTAATATTTGTCAGGCACCTGTGAGGTGCTCAGATGACATCAGTGTAATAGCGCTCATCCTCCTGTAGTTTTAAAAATGGTTGTAGGTTGCATTTGAGTTTAGTAGAGGACTGTATTCATTTTGCTTCAGCACTGCTGTGCTATGACAGAAGTTTCCACAGTAAAGACGTTTTAATGTTATAGTTGCTGATACCAAACATGGTTGCATAAAGGGAGAAAAGCCATGTGTTGGCCATACCCTCAATGGAGGCCCTTTTGGGCAGGATGGTGACGGCCCCCTCGGCAACGTCCTCTTGGTCTAAAATGGGGGAGCTCTTGGCACCCCAGCTGTCAGAGCCCACAAACAGGAAGTGACCTGTCAGGTTGGCCTTCTTTGCTGCCTCTAGGACCCGTCTGTATGGAGAGAAGACAAAGCTGGTCAGTCGGGCATGGCCTCTGCAGCTGATTTTGCAGAAAGCAAAGTTCCAGGTGACCAAAATGAAGATGTAACCCAACACTGACCTTGTACACTAGCCATTGCATTATCCACATTTTTTAAATAAGGCACCATCTGTATTTTATAATTTACCAAAATCCCGGTGCATTTAGTTTTAAATGTTTTTTTTTTCTTTCATATTTGCAACATGAAGGCCTACAGATATCATTAAAATATGTTTTCACAGATTGCTAGCAGACATGCACCCCTATTGCCTTTTAATGGCTGGGGCTAAGTGGGGCTGTCTTTGCTTAGTCCGGATGGGAGACCCCCCTGGGAAACCCAGGGAAAGTCAGCGACCCCCTGCAGCAGCAGAGACTCTGTGCCGTAGGAGATGCCATAATTTCTGATAAGTGGTTAAATCCTCGGGCCTGACTTTCTGTGGTCATTAAAGGTCTCATGGCACTTATCACAAAGCCCAGAGGGACTCCCTGGTGTCCTGGAAAAAGAATCCCAATCTGGTTGTCTCAGTCTGGCCCTTTAATCACAGCCCTTTTTAAATGGCTGAATAAATCTGTCACTCTGTCTCTCTCTCTCTTTCTCTCTCGCTCTCTCTCTCTTTCTCTCACTCTCTCTCTCTCTCGCACCCCAGCAGATGTGCGGTGCATGTCCTCTCACAGAGGACTTCTGTGGCACCCAGGTCACATTTCAGATGGGGTACCCTCCGCGACGGCACCCCCATGAGACTTATCTCTACACAGGCAAATAATAATTATTATTATTCTTAAATATAGGGTGGTGACAAAATACTTTAATGACCTGAATGTTGCGTCATTCGTGACATCCTTCCTCACAAATATTAGCCTTGTTGATTTTGAACAACAGTGGTTACATAAGTCAGCAATACTGACCTGCCTTCTGGGTCAAGTATATTCTGATCAAATGGCATCAATAGAAGGTAACAGCAGGAGGAGGGAATTTCTGAACAGAATTTTTCAGGTGCACTTTGAACAGAAGAGCACTATACTCTTAATGAATCCACGACAGCTGAAAATAAATGCTATTCCAAGGTATGCCTTCTTTTTAGACACACACACTTCCCGTTGCCTGCATTCTGAGACTTGAATGCACAGCATGAAATTTTGACTTTTGGAAGCTGCTTTCTTGAAAGTAAAAATCAACATAAAAACACACCATAAGGAGCTAAAATTAATTCATGTTTGCTCTAATTTAAAATGCAGCATTTGAATCCAGTCTAATCTATTCTAATACTTCAAGCCCAAATAGGAGACTCCTCGACATGACATAATGATCCAGAAATATTCATTTTGCATGTTGCGAACATTGTGTCCTGTAAAAATCGCAGTCTGTATCATTATTGTCTTCATTGCTGTGTTATACTGTTTTATTATTGCTGTGGAATTGTTGATCTCCTCCTCTTCGAAGGGTCTACTTAAAAAATCCCAGAAGCTTGGGGTTGCAGAACGTTACAGTCACCGAAGTGTTCCTATAATCTAGCGTGTTCAGAGGCAGATCTGAGGCAGTGCATGGACACCACACTCCAGCGATTATCCACAAAAATGTGCTCCTGCCAGTGCCTAGAATCCCTGTGCTAATAAGGCAGAACACAATGATCAGACCGCAGATAACAAACATAAAATGTGGGTCACTGGATATATTACTTGACCTAATTGTGTTTCTCTAATCTATGATAATTTAAAAGTTACAGACTGCCGGTCCTCAGATAAACTGTGACAGTCGGGCTCCTTTTTTCGATGTTTGATGGGACATTTTCTGTAATGCCTGTAATGGAAATGACTGTTGTATAGCTGTGTATTGTTTTCATTGATTGTTCCCTCTAAACCATTCAGTTAGGGAGAACATTAAAGTAACACAATCAACAGCACATCTTCAGATGTGACTGTTGACATCATTTTTTAAAGGCAGACAAATAAAATGAATCACAACAATTATGATATAATAAAAGCCATGTTATTTGGCTGCTTTCCAGGTATAGCAACACTGTGGTACTTATGGCAGTTGACAAGTTGTCCACTCAGAAGTGTTAATGAATCACAAATGAGCCCAGAGCAGATTTTACATTTGTTTGTGCCCGAAACAAGGAAAATGTATTTGCCTTTTGTCTTTGTCTGGCTATAAATGTATACATTGTAGTCTTGGTTTGTGTCACCTCAAATCACGGCCCTTAGTACTTTCTTTGTATCTTTATATGTTTCTTATCCTTGTCATACAGAATACAAGCTTAACATATGTAGCAGTCTGGTCGAACAGAATACACACTTAACATTAGCTTTGTTGTATGGAATACACAGTTAACACAGCTCTGTCCTATGTAATGTACCATAACTCTGGTAAAATAATGTGTGCTTTTTTATCTGTTGGCCTCCACAGTGTGAAAATGAGGCTCCCAGGGCTTCACTCACTTGATGTCGTCTTCGTTAGCGAAGATAATGACGCCCCGAGCGTTTGAGGTCTCCATCAGCCTTTTGATGATCTTGTCGAACTCCCCAGGTTTTGGCTCTCTGGGGATCTTCAGAGATTGCGCAATGCACAGACCACCTGCAGAGGGGACAGAGGGAAAAAGATGCTGCAACATGTAGGCGATAATGCACCCACACTTCCTGACTGTACCATTAGCGTCACTAGCGTCACTATACTGTCCAAGGCATATCATACGATTATAAAAAACATTAGGTTTTTGCTTAGCAGATGTGCTCATCCAGAGCAACCTATATTGCTTACACTTTTTATGTTATCCAATAGTGAATCTGGATATTAACTCAAGTGTTTCAGGTCAAGTATTTTGCCTAAGGGTACAACATGAGTGGCCCACCTGGGAAATGAACTGGCAACCTTTCGGGTTATGAGCCCTGCTCATTTTCTCTTTGCCTTACAGGCAGAGGATTCACACCCTGATTTATTGGTTAATATCTCAGTCCACAGTCCACACACCAATCTGTGTTTCCAAGGACCCAATTTAGATGTAGGCCAGCTATACATGAGACAAGCTAGAGGCATTACCACAGAAAGTATTTGGAGGAAAACAATCTCCAGATAAAATAGCAGTCTGGCCCAGAACCTACACAATTAATGTGAAAGTAGCCTTGTTTATATATTATTGATAGTTTACACACATTCTGATCTGTTTTATGGTGATTTCTATTATTCAAAATGTGCAATGTCTAAAGCACAATGTTAAGGATTACTTCCTGCAAAACTAGCAAGCAAACCACACACATTTGGTGAGAAATATTATCCATTCATTTACAACCCTACATAGACAGACGTAGGTAGCAGCAGAAAAGTTAACTAAAGAGACTGGTCACGATTTAAACTTAAACTGTTGCTTATAAAGGCTTTCCAAAGCATACATAAAGCCTATTTAGCCTTCCTTTATGAAGTATGACATTTGCTTGTGTACGGTTTATAAAGACATTATGTTGTGTTTATGAAGGCTTTACGTATGCTTCATAAAGTCTTCATAAGCAACACTTCGTTTAAAGTGTGACCAAGAGACCTTCCATGGACTGCAGCATGTCAGTGTAGGCTTCTGCAGCTGACCTGCTGACCACCTTTTAAGATCACATAAGAACAGCTCACACATAGGTAAGGTGGCTCAGTGGAAACCAGGTTGATGATACTTAATTCTTCCAGTTAGTGTTCCCTCCTGTATTAGTCAGCCTACCATGACAAAATTTAAAAAGCTCAATATTTTAGTTTTGGAGACAAGTGCATTTTGGCAACATTTTTATAAATGTATGCACATTTTTGAGTATAAACAAAACAAAATGTTTGTCATATCAATGTACAGTCAAATGCAAACTCAATGCAGAGGTGTAATTTACATGCTTGTATTGTGTTGCTTATGCGTGTTTGTGCGTCTAATGTGAACATCAGTTACATATGGCTGATCCATGAAAAATCAAACCCATTTATTGCCATGAGTCTGACGGCCATCTTTCTTCTAAATGTCCAATGGCAGTTTAGGCTAGTCAAAAAAAAAATTGATTATTGATTATTGATTTTAATGTGCAACTTCAGGAGTGTGATCACTTAAGAGCTTTCCAGCATTGAGTCCTCTCCACTGATCTCCTATATGACACATTCACAACAAAAAAAAAAAAAAAAAAAAAAAAAAAAAGAGAAGACATTGTGTTGACATTACCTGCCTCTCTGGAGATCTGGATGAAGGCATCGACTCCACTCTCTCCGTAGTTTCCCTCAGAGGCCAGGGTGGACACATAGTTCCACCCCATCGCCTTGACGATGTCCACCATGGCCTGGGCCTGGTAGGAGTCGGGCGGGACCACACGGGAGAAAAAGTCGTAGCGGTTGTTGTCGCTCAGCTCCGGGGCTGTGGAGGCGTAGCTAATCTGAGGGATCTGGAGAGAGAGACACAAAAACATAGTTCATGAGATACGGACAACAACAACGACAGGAAGAAAAAATGCTTTCTGAGAGCATTTATTGTGAGTAGCAGGTGTATCAGAAAGGGTGAAGGCAGTGTCACACATGTGCTGGCATTCTGGGACAATAGAGGGGATGGAGGACTCAGAGAATTGGAGACTCTGTAGACATTCTGCAGGTGCGCAGGATTTCAGATCTCCAACCTGAGGAGCCAGAGTAGCTAGGAACGGAGGAGGGATGTGGGCATTGCTGTACACATTTATGTTAGCATTGAATACTAGTAGCGAGGGAGCATCAAAGGTGTAGTCCTTCCTTATGAACTTAAGTTATTAAACTTCATTTGCAGAGAAGCTGGATCAGCTAAATCCAGCCCTAAGGGCCAAGTTCCTGCAGGATGTGAAGGAATAGTACTTCTAACAGTACAATGACGTGACTGAGACGGCAGGCTCGCATTATGTACACCGTAAAACATCATAAACTAAAGACACTGACGTGCACTAGGGCTTCACGCTTAGCTGGAGACCATTTCACTTTCCAATGAAAAGAATAATACGCACAACCACAGGGTTTTGGCAGCACAGTGCCTCTGATTCAAATATTACCTTTAAAACTGAATAAAAGGATGAATAAAAGTGGCAGACTGTTTGACTTTGACCAGACCAATCTTGTCCTGAGGCAGGATAACTGCAGTGAGGAATGGTATGGAGACATCACAACGACACAACACCCTCCCACCACACTCTTTGCCCCCGCTTGCTGGCATAGTCCAAAAGCTGTAGAGGCAATACACACAAGTGACCAGCTCATCCGGTCTTTTGCTATCTCATAAATATTACAGGCATCACTCGATAATGGAAATGCTAGGTCCAACTGTTCCAGAGACACAATCTGTTGTGACAATCTGTTAATCTGTTTTATCTCTTTTGTGCACCTAGCGAAGATACAAAGATTTGATATGACTGGGCCCCCAGAGATTTTCTGTGGGTATTCTCTTTTGTCATTTCACTGTTGAAAGCAAGTGAAACATCTCCTCGCCCCCCAAATCAGTCACACTGATTCCGGCACCTTTTTCATATGTACAGTAGGAGGACAGTCAATAAATGGCATACAGGCCTCGAGCAAAAAGATTGCAGCAAAATGGCAGAGCACTGAAATTTAAAGGTTTACTGTCTTTATCGTCTCCAGCCAAAGATGGTGGCTCACAAACAGCATTAAAAATTCAAGATCACTGTACCATCTGTACAGTCAGAGCTGATACTGTACACCAGACTTGTTTTATAGGTTGAGGTGCAGGTACTTAAGCACAATGTTAGCTGCCAAAGTGCCATGCCTCTGACTGTCAGGCTAAATATAACTAAATAGCTATCGTTTTATCCTGGAATTGTTTAAGAGTAGACGTACCACTGACAGTCGCAGTGGATACTGGTGTCAATCTGGATAACAGCGGCAGATTGCAATCAATCAAATCAACACATTAATGCGAGTGCTTTCAAAAGGCATAGGAATGAAATAAAATTATGAAATCAAGGGTGGTGGGATACAGGGGATGTAAACAAATGACCAAATACAAAGACTTAAAAAATTTACCTAATCGGGACACCATGGATAAAAATGCAGTCGTGAAAAAGTAGAAAAGAGCCGACACGTCAAATTAGAGTATACATGATACCACCTACAGCTGTAAAAAGCACTTGCTTAAAAAAATACTAGATAATCTAGCCCTGTGCTGGTTTCTTAATGACTCAGCTGAGTGTTTAGTGTAATGGGCTTGGCTTTGCGCTTGCTCTCGCCCCTGTCTGCTCGTCTCGGTCTTTGTGAGAGGTTCTTTAAAGGGAGTGGGGGTCAGATGGCAGAGATGGAGGGGGCGGGAAGGGGAAAGGTAGACAGACACAGAGGGATGTGACGAGGGAAGGATAGAGGAGGCAGTGAACCATTTGACAGATTATCTGGAAGGATTAGAGGGGTTTTAGTCAAATTAAGTTAAGCACAGAGAGAGAGAGAGACAGAGATCGAGAGACTCGAGGTTGCCATTTCTCAGCTGTAAGCCATACAATATATTTAATACTGACGGCCACGGGCGGCTTATGCGCGGAGGCACTGTCTTAACCCTTTCCTCCCAGGAATGCATTTAGTGTCTCAATCTGAGAACACTAAATGAGGACGTGGCGTTACTGGTGCATTTGTGGCAAATGATCAACTAAACCAGTACAAGCAGCTGTTCTTTTAACAATTTCAAATGGTTATGCCTCAAAGCATATCAGAGAGAACTTTAATATGTTTAACTTTGTAGTGTGAATTTAGAGGTCCTTTCTGTGCGTCCCGTGATGTTGTTTCACAGGAACAAGATAACATGTCTCTTGCAATGATACGACATATGAACTGGCAGATGAGCAAGGCTCCATATCAAAAAAAATTTACTTTCATTGAGCTGAAAGATTCCAAATCCTATCTCTTAATCACCATAATGGCTCCGTTTCAGTCGCTCTGGGGCTCTGAAAACAGACAGTCTGACTCTCAGCATGTACCCACACAAGGGAAACAGACGAGTAAGGCTAATGGTAACATGGGTCACAGTGAGTGCCACAAGACTGAACCGGGGAAAAAAAAAACAAAAACGAATTTGGTCAATTTTACAGTCGCATCCCTGGACAATGAACATTTTCTGTTAAACTCTTCATTATAGTAAAATTATTTTTTACTTTATTTTTTTTATTTGTATCCAATTTTTATCTTACAGTAGACCTATGTTGTGCCTTTCTCCCACCACACCCCTACCCTGCAGGACAGAGAGCACTGCCAACAACACACTCATTCCCCATGCAGATTCTTCACTTTTCCCAGCCTATCACTTTCAAAGGACTAAAAAAAAAAACCTGTGTTAAATGTTGCAGTATTAATTCACTGCTCATATCTGACTGAAATCTATCTGTCAAATAAACACAACTCTGTTGCTACCTGGGCATTAAATCCTCTGCATGAAGAAATATACAAAAAGACAAACCTGTAAGACATGTTTAAGTTGTGAAGGCGAAAAGCAACAGTTGCTACATTTTCAGTTGCGCAGTTGGGCATCATTACATCACCACCACTATGCACCTTACCACTTACTGTAGCTGCTTGTTAATAGCAGACTAACTGCCATCTTTGCTTATGAGCTCCTTCCACATTTTCCTGGGAATCTGAACAAAAACATCCTTTTTTTGTTCCATTATTGAAATGTTGTAGATATTGTGGTTGGTGCCCTGGCTGAAGTAACTTTAGCAACTACTTTAAAGGTTTTATCAAGTTAGGACGAGATCTATCTTTTCAAACTTTACCTCAAACCTTGTTTATGTTGGCTTGAATGCAATGTGTTGAATATTTAGCATGTATACATATTCATTTATATTTAGAATACATCCAATATATTGTCAAGTTTGCCTCAGTAGTATGTTAGCCAGGTACAGGTAAAGTATAGCTATCACTTGGATGAATTTTAAACATTTCAGAAAAACAATACTACAACAAAGGTATTTAATTCAATATTTATTCAGGTTGTTGAAACATATCTAATTGATATCTAATCAGTCTGAATGATTTTATTAAATACTTTGATCAGTATCAAACTGTATGCTTTGGAAAACAGGCATACTTTGAAAATCACTGACACTGCCAGGTATAGTCATGTCAGGGCTGACAGGACAACAGTAATATTTCATTTTAGACATTCAACGACTACTTGCAGGAGCTGTTATGTATGGATCACAGCGAAAAGATGTAATGGCTTTGTGCTTCCTGACAAATTACCCACACAACACTTTCTTTCTCCCTCAGTTTTTAATTTTTGTGTCAGAAGCCATTAAGCAGGAAGACCCTGCAAGTCTTTCAAGGTTTCATGTGGAGAGCTCATTTATCGTCTTAAGTTTGTTCTGTGAGAGACTGCCTCACCCCTACCGTGTGAGGAGTTTTTTAGGATTCCTGCACCTCAGACCCCAGCGGGTTGGGGCTTCTCACCCCTCAGACTCTGAGGCACTAACGACAAGGCAGGGCGGGGCTGAGCAGGGCCAGTGTACCTTAACATCCATTTAAATTGGTCCCCTGGATCATTCGGCCACATTAATCAGATTAAAGGTTCCTACTGGTGGGATGTTTAACTGAGAGCCGTGCATGCCTCTTCCTCTCAGCATCCACAAGCCGCGTTATCAACACCGCCCTGGCAAGGACGGAGATGGTGCTGTGCGGCTACACCCAGCCCGCATCGTAAGCAGACACCAATCCGAGGAAAGTGCCAGATCAGTGAGGTCACTCGGAGGGCAGTGACAAACCCAATTCTCTCGCATGATGGCAAACTGGCACGAGAAGAGTCCCAGACACAGCAGACGCAAAAGCAAACTTTATGTGAAGTATGCGTCCAAACTGTGTATACACAGTGTATTTCAACAATTTGCATACTTTGATTGACAGTTATCTATGGAGAGTCATGGTTGAAAGAGTATGCATACTGAAAGATACAAGTAAAGGTAACTTCTTTGAAAATATTTCTGTTGTTTTCTGTCCTGTAAACACATAAAGAAAAAGAAACAGTATTCAGATTAGAGCTCACATTAATTCTTCATCATTAGGTGTTCAATGAACAACTAAGGGGGCTGGGACAGTTACCTAAAAAACTAAATAAACTTAATAGAGACAACTCTCCTACATTTTTAATATTTTCAGATATTAATAAGTGGTGGATAGCTATTCTATCTTGGAGTAAATATACATTTTTGCCTTGGGGGGAGAGGTGTATTTCGTCTGCCTCCTTTGGACATTGGATTACTGTTTATGCTCAAGACAATAATTAATGTACAGCACAAATGACAATATTGTCTCCATGAGTCAGGGAGCAACTTGAATTGCCACCAGGAGAATGGGAAAAATCACATTTGCCAAAATAGTGATGGAAGCATCTTGCCAAATGGACATCCAGCATGTGGCTCAATCATTACTGTATAACTATGCTGAAACTGAGACCAATGGTAGTTAAGAATCTTATCTTGCTAACTGTATCCAGTATCCTTGCTCCTGTATGCTATTTGTCCAGTAGTAGAAGTGATCTTAAAAGCAAAAAAAAAGAGAGAGGAAAAGTCTATACCTCATTACATCAGTGTAAATCACAAGATTGCCAGGTCATGTAGTTGAGGCAGAGACCCTTGCTGTGTTCAAGACTAGACTTGATGCAGTTTTGGATACTCTTTAATTAAGAAATGGCGAGCTTAGTTGGGCAGAATGGCCTATTCTCGTCATCATATGTTCTTATGTTCTTATAAATCCCCCCCCCCCCCCCCACCATAAAAAGGTTGACAACTGTCTCCAGTCCACAACACATTTCAATGTAGTCAGACAGTTTCATTTCAATGTAGTCAGACAGTTTCATTTCAATGTAGTCAGACAGTTTCATTTCAATGTAGTCAGACAGTTTCATTTCAATGTAGTCAGACAGTTTGAAACCTATTATGAATGGTATGTCAAGTAATTGAAAAGATAAAATAAAAATACATTATAAAATACACAACACTGTAATCAAGTTACTATTACAATAAAGAGATGAAAACCAAAACCTATTATATAATTCAGGTACTATACTCTATACTGCTATTCTGCATTATTTCAAATTTATTTTCTTTCTTATCTCTGCTTTTACATCATGTCATTGTTGCCTTGAACATTGTGTTTCCATGTTTTCAAGCAATGCAAACAACATGTCCTTGTAAAAAAAAATATAGGGACGACTGTGAACAGTTGCTTTGATGATAAAAATTTATTTCAAAAAGCACTTATGCACTTTCATTCATTGTCACGAGAAGTCAAATCCAGATAAGTACTCAATTAACAGCTCACTCAAACCTATTCAAGTAAAAGCTTGGTTGGATCTAAATCCAGCATGCATGCACAGCAGGTCTCCTGGACCAGGACTAGAAAACACTGCATTAATGAATGATAGCCCCCTGCGGTGCATGCCTAGGTATTTTCACCCTAGGCTAAATATGTCCGGGTGGAAGCTGCTCAGTTGCACAGGTCACCACTTAACACCTCCCTGGGGGGGGGGGGGGGGGGGGGGGGCGATTCCTGTACAGCACGTTGGCTATACCTACTCACATATGGATTTGGCATGCATGGATATTCCAGATTTTGACCTGCTCGCTGCAGTTCATCCATGTTTGTTTAGTTTGCTCAGTGGATGTCCTCCTTTTGAACGTTATGTGCGGGTTGCTAGAGGAAAGCATCCTCAAGCATTTCTTTCTCGTTCCTCTTCCTCTATATTTAGCCTTTGGGTCTGAGCTGCTGCCAGCTACGTATTGTTCAGGAAGGCCTTCCTAATGCTGTAGCTAACAGCTGCCTGATGTGTTATCTGGCTGCTCAGCTCCTGTTAAAAGGCTTATTGTGCAGGGAAGTTTCATTAAGCCCTGCGATGTGACAAGCACTCAAGGATAGGAAGTTTTCTTTAAACACTGTAATCAAACAGTGAAGGAACAGTGTTTGCACCTCTCTGCTCTCAGTGAGCCAGAACAGGGGAGCAGACTGTCTTCAGCCAAGACTTCACATCACATACGAGGACTGGAGCTTAATTGTTTTTTGTCATTGTTATTGTTATTGTTTCAGGCTTTGTCTATATTGTAAAACATGATTTTCTTATGCTTTTGACAGTTAATTTTTGTGATCCTTTTCTGATATATGCATAAAAAGCATCTGCATGAGAAACAATTGACATAGAACTAGTAGATGTATCTTTTAAAATCTACAGATTCTCACAACTTTTCACAGCTGGAATAACTATTAATACTAAAAATGTATATATTATGCAGTATTGTATTCTTGATTCTGCGATGGGGATATATTCATGCTGAAAGTATTTTTGAATTTCAGACTCTTTATAAACTAAGTAAATGGTAGTGTTTTAAATACATGCTGTTCCTTGAACCAAAAATGTAATATCTCTGTCTTAACACAAAAAAAAAAAACTTTTAATGATGTTCTGAAGTGCATCTCTCCTCCGGCAGAGTCTGTGGGAGCAGGTTCCAGAGGTTACGCAACCGCCAGGTCACCAAAATGCCGTTTGCTGCGGTGTGAGAGGAATTGACAGGGTTGTTTTGCGCTTTTTGTCACTCCGTGACCTGTCTGTAATCAGAATAAGTGCAGATGACAGAGAATGTGCATGTGGTTGTCTGCCCGCCGTTAGCTTGCTCTTTGATAAATTAAAGACGCGGAGGGCCGAGACAGTGCATCTAAGGTTTTTTTGCGGCGAGCTGTTTTTTTTTTACAGTTGTGTCACATATAATGCGGGACAGGTAATCTGGCTCTGAGCGTGACAGTCTCCTTGTGACATGAAACTGGTCAGTTGTGTCACATTTCTGCTGTGTCTCCTCTTCACAGAATGTGTCAATAAAACAATCCTCTCTTTAGGTCACAGATCGACCAGACCAGCATTTGGATTTTATAGTGTCTTATTACACAGCTTCTAACAATACCTCTAAAGAAAGAGACCCTACTGCACAACTAATATCACAAATGTATCTACGGTACTACATCGCTGATCACTGTGTCAGTTTGTCATTTTTACATAATATACATTATACATACATTTTGAACATTTAGCAATATGTTCTTAGCAGACACTCTTATCCAGAGCAACATATGTAGGTTTTTAACATATTCATCATTTATACAAAAGAATATTTACTGAGGCAATTCTTGCCAAAGGGCTCAACAGCAGTGCCCCAACAGGGACTGAAACCAGTAATCTTATAAGCCCTGCTCCTTACCATTACACCACACCACTTCCCTCAGTTTGCTCTGAAGATGACCGAACTCGTTTTTCTTTTCCTAAGTTGTTTTTGCACGTCTCTTTGGACCACATCCTCGCAGATTGCCAACAGCACAGTGAACAGAGACACCCAGTCTGGAATGTGCACTAAAAAATTCAGCTGAAGGGTGGCACCCAGAAATAACTGATACGGTGTGCTCCATGGCGCTCTCTGCCCACAAAGCACCAAAACACAAATCATAACACGTATGATCACAACCCTAAGAAGATTTTCCAGAACGCTCCCCCAAAAAAAGAGCACAGCTTGATGGATAGGGGCTAATGTACTAATGTACTATTATCTCATGGTTTGACAGGGGATGATAATTTTGAGATGTCTTTCTAAGGCACATAAATCTCCCACTGCACATCACACATTACAGAGAGGGAGTCATAGCTTCACTGTGATATTGTCAACACATGAGAATTTATTATTATTATTTTTTTTTGCTGGTCAGCTTGCCTTTAGAGATGTAATCAACCATGAGTAAGCAATCTGTTTTATCAATCCAAGCATACTAAAAATCACATCAATAACACCCTAACAATGTTCGCCTTTCCTTGGAATTCTTATCACGGCGAAGTACTTTAATTTACTTGCCTCAAATTAAATTTGCACTGTTGAACACAAATAGAAGGTAAATGTAACAGCACGCTTTGCATTAAACATTTGTTTGCACCCCACTGAGCAATGCACAAGACCAGGATCGTCACACTAGGCGGTTGAGTGAGCTTCATCGTTTAATTGCAGAAGGCCCTTCTAATGAAAACGCATAGCCAATCTTCCACCACGTTTCCGTTTTTTTCCTCTGTCTAATTCTTTATACACGTT
Organism: Megalops cyprinoides; assembly: GCF_013368585.1. Classification (NCBI taxonomy): domain Eukaryota; kingdom Metazoa; phylum Chordata; class Actinopteri; order Elopiformes; family Megalopidae; genus Megalops; species Megalops cyprinoides. Next base: position 9,897,791 of record NC_050589.1, read on the forward strand.
AGCCGAGTTTAATTAGCAGCATGTCTTTGGACAGCTGATTTCACTAACCATGTCTTTCTGTTCAAGCCCATTCTGCTCCTAACAATATTTAATGACAATGTTACTCCTTCAATCAAAATGAATTTGACACGTTTTTGCAAGAAAAATTGACTGTCTCCTCTTTTTCTATTTGGTGAACAGCTTTAGATGGCTAAAGCCAGTGGAATTTTAAGATAAGGTAATCTCAAGTTAACTGTCAAGTCATCTGTCAGTTGCTCAGAGTTTAAGCATGAAGCATTTTAGAAGATACAAACTCATTGGGATAAAGTGAGTCAGGGAGAGTGGGACATATTAGGGGCAAAAGGTTATTAATCAGAATTTAGCTGAACTTGAGACATCAAAGATTTATCTTTTAAGTGTTTTCACAACAACTATTCCTGTTGTTTCTGCCATCTGACTCACAGGTTTCTGCATGCATCTCAGCTTGCCCGTAAGACATTTCACAGTGGATGGTGGACCACCGCCTGTAGTTGAACCTGGCTAAAATAGATGCTTTTCTTCCCATCCAAGTCCTCAGTTTGTAGCAGTGAGTCAGGCGTGCAAATTCTTCTTGTACAACATCCGAAGGATCCGCCCCTATCTCACTACGTATTCAACACCGCTCCTACTTCAGGCTCTTGTCCTCTCACTCCTTGTCTACTGTATCTCCCTCTTTGCTTGCCTTCCTGCTTGTGCAATGAAGCCTCTACAACCATACAACCTATTCTATTATGTTTGAGTTTTGTAGTAAATTAATTTACCATGTCATATGACATGGCACGTTGTGACGTGCGACGTTAGATGCGTGTTACCTCTCTTTTGTGCATTCAGTGATTCAGCTAGGACACTGGTTATTTAATTTATATATTTTACAAGCCTACTGTAACAACAGGCGACACTGTTGCTGAGCATTTTCTAATTGTGTTTGCGATATGAGTGAGTTTTTCATAGTATTTCATAGTTTTCAATTGAACACAAAATGAGTTCATGTGTACACTAAATGTTATAAAAGGGTACATGGAAAATGAAAGCCTAACAGTATAATATAAACAAACTGATATTTCACTTTTAACAGACTTTAACTTTATGGTTGCCAGTGCGCTTTAGTTGTCTTCGCTCTTGTGTGAAAGACAAATACCCTGTGTAAGCCTATGTGTGATATAGTACAAAGTGGTCAGAAACTGATTTGATGCGCTGTGTTGTTTGGCTTTATAGCAAGCTTGGCACTACTGTCTTCTGTTACTGTACGTATATGCGTAACACACCATGCAATAGTTGGACTGTGTACTGATGTCAGTTAAAAAATGTTTGCCCCCCCCCCCCCCCCCCCTCCATCGCAAATGTCAAACTCCGCCTATGTCTACAACTAATCCAGAATGCAACTGCATGACTTGTCTAAAATCTCCCTAAACATGGTCAGGTTGCTCCCCTCCTCCACTTCAGTTCCCGCCCCTACATCTGATACCTCTGGTATTTGATACTTATGTTACACATGGTATTGTGATGTGTTTTGTATTCTGTGTTCTGGGGACTGTTGTGTCGTTTGTACAAGTGCACAAGTTAACTTGTGGTAGGACTTGAATAGCATTATGGTCACACTCACTGGTTTGGGAGTGTTGTTAGCCTGGTCTGACATTCTCACTGATATTGCTGACATTTCTCATTTAACTGAAATGGATACACTTATGTTCTATTGTGCTGGAAGCCGCTCTGGATGAGAGCGTCTGCTAAATACATGTAATGTAATGTAATGTGATGACTCCCTTTCTCACGTCAACAAGTGCAAAACCATACATAAAAACAATTTAAACATGATACAAGTAGCCTTAATATTCATGATTTAAAATAGGGGAAAAGCCTGTCACCTGATTTCTTTATGCATAGTGCCATGGTGTAACACTGGCCTACAAAACCCAGTGCTCAGGCCGTCTGAAATGGCAGCCAGCCGTAGAACCTGTGTGGTAGAATGGCTTACTCATCCTCTCATTGTGTCCTGTGAAGGAGAGCCTTCACCCTTCCCCCAAAGCTGTTTGTTAATCCTTTAACTGTCAACTTTTTAAATGTCAAAGGATCGTTGTATTTCCACTTTCAACTTCACCATACCTGAGCTCCTCTTACATCAAATGCATCTGACCCGTTAATTGTTTCATTGTTACTTGGTCCATTTGTAATCGTCCGTGTGTAAACTAGCTAACCAACTAACGAGGCTCACCTGGCCAATCAGGTTTGTTAAACACAGGTGTGAGGCTGCACTGCCAGCAGACTGAGCTGGTTTGGTTGTGTGTTCAGGCTGGTTTCTTTCAGTTATGGGTTTTTAAAATTGATAAAAAAAAAAAAAACTTTTGTTCTTTCTGCTTATTTTTGTGAGAAGCGTTGGCCAGCTTTCTCACACATCCATTGCCTGTAGGTTCACTCTGACGGACCAAGAATTTTACAGCTCTTATTGATGACTGTCATACACCTTATACTACTTGTTACTATTAATAAAGAGGTCTTTGTTCTACAGTAAATGATACTAGTTACTTTGGCTGTGGATTCAAGGCCCTAATAATGCTTGTTTCCACAGGTACTGTTGCATAAATAAATCCAGCCATTAATATTTGTCAACATTATTATTAAAAATACTGTCTGAAAATATTTTTGAATTGGTGAGGCGGGATCAGTTTCATGCAAAGGTGTGCCTATTAGATGTCAAGCTATCCAAGCAAACATTAATATGGTAGCTGTTCAGTAATATGGAAATTACTTAACTGTAAGAGAGCTTGGTTTACCTATATAAATTGGTCTTTGTAAAATCAGTTGTCAGACTCTTTCAGCAACTGCATTTTACCATGGCAACAGCGTATTCAGTAACAGAACTCTGCTTGTGGTCTGAAATGCACTTACTCATTATATAGTCAGAGTTACCCTTGATAATAAGTCCAGTGATTTCCCTTCTATACAGACTGTACAGTAGAATTGATACAGCGTGAATAATGTAGACTTATCTAATAAAATAATGCAGGCAATGCTAGAATGTAAAATAATGCAGTTTGTGGTTCTGGGAACTTAGTCTCATTCAGAAAGTAGGGTGGCCGCAACGTTTTAAACAGTCATTTTGGATTCATAAATTCAGTGTTTCTGGGCTTTGGTTCAAAGCTTGGAAAAAAATTGAAAAAGGATTCTGTGCAATAATGGTTCCTCTTCTTGATTTTTCTTCCTTATATAAGCCCCATGTAGGATGGGATTTTTTTTTCTTGCGGAGTAAAAATGAGAGAAATATTCAATAAGCTTACAGCTGAGTGCAAATCTGCGAATTAGTCATGGAGACTCTGTGTTTCCTCCACTGTGGTTAAATTACCAGCGAGAGTCGGAGATCTTCCCATAAACGATAATGTCCCATAATGATGCTTACAGCCCGATGTCCAACAAGGCCGAGCGACACTGACATATTACTCGCCGAAAAGGAATAAAAAGCCATAGTCATTGACCTCGTATGACTCCAGTTAGCATGGATGACTGGAATCCCTTCCTTTCGTGAGAGAATCGGCTGATCCGTTTCCATTTCTGTGAGTTTTGCATTCACCTGGAAGGAGAGTCAGCTCTCGTGCCAGCTTCGGATCGCAAACCCAATCCTCCGCTGCTGTGGTATCGTTTCGCTCTCCCCGAGGCTCTCTGCCCGGTGAAACGAGGCATCTCACGCTTACTTTGCACTTCATTCTCTTCTCCAGCTTCTGTTTAATCTCAGGGCTACGTTAAGCGCAACAATAAAAGGACAGATTGAACAGTTCGGATTCAACGATTCAATTTATTCATACGTTTTTAGAATTGAAATTTTTGTCTTATTGGCAAAATTGGCATACATATTGGCAGAAATCACTGGGGTGTTACAGCTCTTTATCCATTGTGCCTTGGTATGTAAAACACTATAATACTCTTGATGGAATCTATTTTAAAAGGGATACCGCAAAACAAGTTACCCTCTCAAAAGTACATCACAGATCTGGGAACAGTTGAAAAAAATCCCCAAGGAACATTACACTTTCATAAGAACAATGAAGTGAAGTGAAAAAGCAAGCTCAAAATGTCCCTGCATCTTTGCATCCCATTTCTGAATTCAACAGACAGGAAAAATCCACCACCACCACCCCAGTACTTCATACTTGGCCAAATGCTTATAAATTCTGGGTCAAATTTGTAAGAATGGGATTTTACTGTGACTGCACTGTCTGGGCAAGAAAGCTTGCTGGAGAGTGGACAGCAATATTTTTAAACTCAACCCCTTGTTCAAGAGCCCAGAACACCAATCACCTTTGTGCACACCTGCCCACGTTGGCAGAGCAATTGCTCTCTCCTGGAGGAAGGATGTGATGAGAGGGAAAAAAAAAGGAAATAGCATTGTCGTCAGACGTAGTTCGGTGTTACTCATCCGGCTAAGGAACACTTCATCTCTAGCCAACTGAAACAAAACCCGGAAATCTTGAGCTGCTCAGAACAGTAGACAGGATTAGTAATGCTCCCTGAATCCTCATTGTCAGGCCTCTGCAGCTGTACCACTGCCCAGTGCAGCATCCCCAAACCGAACCGTGCAACAGTCTCACTTTTAGGACATTGTGACGGTATAGATTATTGGCAGAAACGCAGACATCTCTTTTTGGGTAATGCTTAATCACACCCACACACACACACACACACACACACACACACTTCACTTTTTGGCAAAACTACAGTTGCGTAAGGCAGCACTCCGAACTGTTGTGCGTTTGTTCACATGCATTCGATTCATACGTCACAGGAGCGCTGACACTCCCTCAGTGACACGGCTCACCTGCAACAGCAAGACTCGACTGCATTTCAGACAGCCGCTAGAGCCGTGCCAACTTGAGGTGACAGTGGAACTAACCCCAACTTGTTTTTTGTGCTCATGAAGAGTGGGACCTGCAAGCCTTCCCAAAGTAACTGGAGCCGGAATCTTTATCCCAAAATGCGCTTCTAATAAGCAATGCTTTGATTTCTTTTTAGCTCAGTTCTAATGTTAATGATGCTTTTTCAATTGATATTCAGAGACTGACCTATCCATTTGTTTTTTTTTTTTTTGCTTAATCATTACTTACGAAACTGACTGGGGCAAGGCTGTAGCAGTCTCATATCATTTGAGCAATTGTCTACTATCCAGCTATTACTGGTGGTAGTAATTACTCTTCCTTGTCACACAAATTAATGCTAATTCATATATTAAACTGCACTAACAACGCTTTTCACTTCTTGCCTTGAGCCAGACTAAAAACTGCTTGTCCCCTCCATTTGTAATTGCACTGTGCATGAATTTGACTCCATTAAGAGCCTGAAAGGAGAATGCAATACCCTGTGTAAGACAAAAAAAAGCCGTACAGCATGACCCAGAAGAGGGCGTGTGCGTATGGGACTCTTACCGCAAAGAGCCTCAGGACGTTGGCGACCATGATGGACACGGAGCTGGCCGATGCCCCGATGACGCCCACCACGCGCTCCGGCTTGCGTATGATGGGCGGCTCCCCGTTAGAGCAGCGTATGTCCGAGGTGTCCTTCTGGATGAGGGCCTGCACGAAGGTGAGGGACTGCTCCAGGGCGTAGGTGTCCCGCGAGCAGGTGTCGAGGATGCGCGCCCCCAGCGTGATGTTGGGCAGCACGTCGGGGTCACTGTTAATCTGGTCCAGGGCGTACAGCATGGCCTCCATGCGGTGGATCCCTTTCTCCTTCTTGATCTCTCCGCACGGGATGCCAGGGGGCCCCTTGGAGTGCACGGGGAACAGCCCCCCCAGGGTGATGTCACCCTCGATCTTGATGGAGTGGGGCTGGGTTCCCTGGTGAGCCCACGACCCGGGACCGAGCCACACCCATAGCATCCACAGGAGGTGTGGCCATGTGGCTGAGTGACAGCCGTTCCACCCAAACGCCCAGATCATTCCATACCGGTGATGTAACAGAGGTGTGTGGAATTGTGATGTCATGGTTGTCACCAGGAGCAGTTGGTGATGTCTCTGTAACAGCGAAAGGCTTCACCTTCTATCTGAGGCACCTGTGATTAATAGAGAGAGAAAAGGAGAATCAGACTATAGCTATACCTGTATGTCATTTCATGTTTTTTTTTCAGTTAGATATAAAGATTTTTTTGCGAAATATAATGGCTGATGAGTTCTGGGACAGGCTGGATCAAAGGTTATCAAAGGTTAGATTATGATTAGAGGGTTTTCACCAATTACAATGACAAATAGTACAGTATTTGCATATAAAATCATCAGATGTAATTCTGTCTTCCAGATACAGTTTGGTCTCCACACTGAATCAGAGATTTATGGAAATGTTACTGTCACAAGGAAACATGGTTATTACTGTGTAATAATAACTATGTGTATACTGAACCTACCTACTGTGCTCCTCTTATTGCTTTAGAAAGTCATTCAGATGTTACCATTTAATTATACATTAATTATACATTCTTTTGTATGAATGGATGTATGAATGGATAACATTGTAAAGAACTGTAACCTATGTAAGTCGCTTTGGATAAAAGCGTCTGCTAAATGAATAAATGTAAATGTAAATGTAAAACAATGCTATGCTGCTATGATGTCCAAAAAGTTAACATAATTAGAAGAAGAAACAGGATCATATATCTACATCTCACTACACAGATTCTCCTTCTTCTTACTATTATTATTATGTACTAATATTATATCCACACTCCTCAGTACTGACCTGCCTGCATTTTTATTTCAATTTTTGATCTCCCTGCATCAACTGCTGGGTCTCTCACCAGAGTAGTTTACGGAATAAATGAATTATGCTTGTGGTAAAACTTGATTACATAAAGTACAGTGTAAACATTTGATGCAACAACCTAGTGGGAGTATAAGCCTTTCCTGCAGCAAAAGCTCCATTGTCAAAACTTTGTGATGGTAGAAGCTCGGTTGTTCAAAATAGCAAGACCACTACATGTTTGTGTGCCTCATGACAGTACTTACAATAGTATTGTTTCCCACAATGGCGCTGTATTACAAGTATGGCACTAATCGTGGAGTATCCATGGCTACATTCCTAACCCTATTGAATACACCGTAGTTAATTAACTACGGTTACGGACGTCTGCTGAATGAAAAAATGTAAATGTAAATTATGTCAAGATATTAATCTTTGGTTAATATAATACATCACCACAAGTCAATTTTCCCCCTTTGTTATTAATTACAAGCACTAAATCTCAAGAGACTGATTTTTCAAACAAAAGACTAATCCTTTCTCTTAATCTGTGACCACCAACAAGAACTGTGAGTCTTTTACGCTGCTTCCACAGATAAAACCACCTTGACATTTCTGGAATTATAACCATAATGACGAAGGGCTTGCTGTCACAATATTTGTGATACAGTTCACTCACTCGTTAATAAGCCCTTTCACTGTCATTTTGCCAAGCAATGGTGCATGTATCAATTCCACACAGCTAAGCAATCATGCCCACCTTTACAAAGCATAAATATCTTATTCAGCCAGAGAATGCAACTGATGATTTGTAGATACATTGGACATTTCCTTTGTATTTGAAGTTAAGTGGTTTGTTTCATTTTGTTATGAACACAATGGCTTCATATTTTCGAGTGTAACATTTAAAGTTTTTTTCCTCTGTTCTGTTCAATCTGATTCTCGTTGGTCTGTGTGGACAATGTGAATACGCTACACAGACAAAAGCTTTCATTGCACACATCAGTCTGACTCTCTGTATCTATTCCAAGAGTATTGTTGTTGTACCTACCTGGATTTTTCTTTTCAGAATTATAATTACAATATGGAAGAATTTGCATACTACTACATAATAAGTATATATAGATAGACAGACAGACAGAGAGACAGATAGATAGCTAGACAGAGAGAGAGATAGATGGTAACCCTGCAACAGATGCCTCTGTTCTTCTGACCTAAGTCACCACCTTCCATCCTCTACCCCAGATCTCTCAACACCACTGCACCTCAGCAAGAGCTTCACATTCTGACACATAGGCCTACTCCACATTGATTATTTTTTTTATCTTACAAACTTCCCTGATGCAGCTGCATTTACTTCATGAGAATCAGTCAGCTACGCATATCCCCCCCCCCCCCCTGCAACCAGCAGCTTATATGGCAGACAGTACGGCAGGCGTTCAATCCATGTGAATGAGATGATGCGCGGTCATCACCGCGGCTAACGCAGCCAGGTTGCAAATGGAGTGGCTTGGCTCCCGGGCTCCAGCATGGCCAGCTGTGGTTTGGGGGGGGGCAGGGGGGGTTTGTGTCCCACATAGCGATAGTGTGGGTCAGGAGACTGAAAGCGCATCCCACTGGAGACTGATCCATCAGCGGCCCCCAGATAAAGCCTCTGCCGCAGAGCTTAGCGGGCCGGCCTGCGCAGCCCGCACATGTCCGGGCGCAACTTAGGGTACTTAAAATGTGGCCAACTTAAGTGCACATTAAGCTGATGGGGCATATGGGCAGTGATGGCCGCTCAGTTAAAAAAAAAAAGAAAAATTACAGAGAAATGGCCAAGATACCGAGCCTCCATTCGAAACGACTGGGCAGTGAGTGTGGAGAAGGGGTTTAGGTTCTGGAATTCTGACTGGGAGGTAGCCCGTAGGGGATCAGTGCTCCACCTCAGCGTAATACTCCACTTCTGGAAAAGCTCGATAGCTGGTTGCATCCAATAGCGGGCTCTTCATGCACAGGTCTCTATGAATTATGCAAATAATATCGCGGGAAGGAAATGACTCTCAGCTGAAATGCATACCAACATGAAAGATGTATATATACGGTATTCTGGTCAGCAACTGTTGCTGTGCATTACCTTTATCTTGGTTACCATTAGCTTTCAGTGGCTGGCTTTCACTTGCCTATACTGAGATGTTGTAAATCTTTATCCTGTGTAACTTTGACATGTCTCTCTGTATTAATTATATTCTACTATTTAATACATGACTGCCGAGGCACACTTTCCCCATTCGGTAAAGAAGCAGTACTTGAATGTGCTACTCAAGAATAGCCTTCAACTGATTCCTGTCTCATTCCTCTAACTCTGGACCATGAATCCAATACAGATTCGATTCATGCCCAAGAATACTTTATCTGATGGAAAAATTCTTTTGGCAGATAGGTTTGTTTTTTATGTTCTCAACACTTTGAAAGGAATGCAATTTAAAACATCGATTTCAAGGACACATAACATTGTTTTTCAAAATTAAGAACATGACCTGTGAGAAAAGATGAGATATATTGAAGCCACATAACTTGCTGTAAAGCCTGAATTCGTAAAACCGCCTTTGTAAAATACTTCCTAGTCTCTTTCTTCATACTTAGGGTTTCACAAGAGCATTCACAAAGACGGAGACAATAACATGCACACCTCCCTCAGGGTTCACACAAGATGTCCTCACTACGTTTATTCAAGCACTACCTGCACATTCAACCTGGAGCAGCTTCACACTCTACTTTCTGAATACTCACTTTAAAGTGCCAGTCTGGATCAAAATCACACTCACAAAATCTGAAAAACTACTCAAGCTTTGAACCCTTACAATAGTCTAGTAGTTCCACAGTCAATGAAGCCTGCTAGAGATATACAGTAAAAAAGGGAACTGAAGGCAGAAGTATTGGGTATTGGGTCATAATTGCAAAGATGTGGCTGGATAAGTTTCTGGAGGGATTTTATGGATGACATGGATGGATGGATAATATGGATAATATGGATAACAGATAACATGTAATTCGCCCTGGATAAGGGTGTCAATAATGATGTAATAAAGCTGGCCTGTACGCTAAAAATATGGTTGTGCCTTATGGTCCCTTTTGATCATCCCCCCAATATTAATTAAGTGTTAAAACACCCCTACCAGTGAAAGGGTACTATAAATGCCAAAAGGGAGCATAAATTAGGACCATGTGGAGAACCATGGAAATAGATGACCACCTTGTCATACGTTACAAACAAGTACACAGTTACATTACTTTATTGTCATTTTTTGCAGATGCTCTTACATAGGTTACAGTTTTACATGTTATGCATTTATATAGCTGGAAATTTCCTGAGGTAATTCTGGGTTAAATACCTTGCCCAAAGGTACAAGAGCAGTTCCCCAGCAGGGGTTTGAACCTGTTCCTTAACACTCCACCACACTGCTGCCCACTCATTGCCACACTACACCAACTGGCAAGACTGTGGCAGCTACTGTCATAAGAGAGATGAAGGTAAAGATGGCAGGAGGGCCAATGGGGAAACCAGTGCATGAACTGATAATTACAAACACAAAATTACAATATCAAACATCATCTTCCGACAACCAAGGGCATGTTTGATGTGAATATAGCTAGCATAGTGAGTCAGCTAGGTAAGAAGCGAAATACACCGGAGTATGACCTAACAGCTAACCTGAAAATTTTTTGACAAATGCTAGCTGTCTGTGTCAGTTTGCAGAGTTTGCTACCCTACTCCACCAGCTGGATAGTTTGTTGACTAACAAGATATAGATACTGTAATGCTAATTGTAGTACAAGTTCACATCACACCCCCACTGAGGATATTATAAAATCTCTAACATGCCCCCCCCCCCCCCCCCCCAGATAAGCATTAATTATGACCAAAAAGCCAGTGTGTATTCAGAGGTATTCCATTCAGAGGAAAACTACATATTAAGCATTCGGTCCTTCCCAACTCCCCATATACAATTACTATTTTTTTCTTCTGAGCACATCTTCACTTTTTTGGTCATTATTTGTTCTCATGGTAAGCTTTAACTGTGAAGAACTTTAGGTTTATATCTGTCATATTTGTCATATTCACTGTATTAAGCCATTCTCACGTTATCCATACAAAATAAGCTATATGTGTTTTTAATAGATTTTTCTTCTGAGTACGCCTTTATTCTTTTGGTCATAATTTGTCATTTTCAAATGTTAAAAGTGTGCAAAATTCCCTCCCTGTGTCTGTTAGTTCCATTAAGCTTTGTTAAGCACTTCTTTAGACATATTCCACATTAAGCATTGCAGAATATCCCCTCTCTGTTATGTAATGTTATGTAACATAGTCAATGTACTGAAGTAACAACTGTGCTGAAATTTCTAACATTAATTTATAATGTCATTTCTGCAGGTTTATTTTAACAGCGCACTTTATTTTGTGTCCCTGTAATATTATCATGCTGACAAGATGCCTTTAAATGCATTGTTACAAGAGGCAAATACAGAAACTCACAGAATTGTGAAATTTCAAGATGCTTACTTTTGGATATCATCCTTTCAGTAGTTTACTTATTACTGAGTATTCTTGCGTTACCCCTAAACTTTAAATCAAGCCTACACCTCAGTTTTTAATGCATCTAAAAGTAACTGCTACAGCATGTTTTTAATGAAGATGAGCTGTTAATCACAGCTTTGCAACAGCCTGTTTTGTCATAATGGGTGGAGAGTCAGTAGCACTCTTGAGAGATAAGACATTTGACTGCAGAGAGAAGAGATCACAGCGAGGCTGTGTAGATATTAAACTGAAAAGACTTCCAAGAGTCCCAACAATGACAGAATGATAAACAAATGACAGAATGATGCAGACAGATGAGTTCCACTTATGCAAAGTTCAAAGCTCTCTCATTCATGGAAGGCCAGACATATTTTTGAAGTCTTATTTTTGTGGCATTTCAATTAGAAAAATTAAAAACAAGACATTAAGAACCAGACAACAGAACATGCCCATATTGGCTTCATTATTCTTTATCAGCCCATAGTTTATTTGCCAAGTGACCATCAGCTATTCTGATTTTTATTTTTAAGTTGTCAGTCTTGAAGAAGCATACATTTACATATTGTACCATTTCAAATTCTGATGAATCCAAAAGATAAGAACCTTGTTAAAAATTATAATGAATAAAAATGATATAAATGCTTCACAATTAATCTGCAAATACATGTAAGATTCCTTGACATTAACATACATTAACATTTTAATCAGTTAGTTATTATTCTTCTTGAGTCAACCCAGTGTGGGAAAACAATTTTAATAAGAATGGTCCGAGATATATTATCTCACTCAAAGTCAGAGAGTTCATAGAGGTTTTAGTCTGTTACCTCCCCTGATGGGACATGGCTTTTGTTATTGAGGGCATCCAGTTACAGTGGCTAAATGGTTCCTTAGACATATCACAATACAAAGGTTATCAAGGTTTACTTTAACCTTGATAACCTTTGTATTGTGAACATGAAGTCTCACATTTTCTTTTACCTACATTTAAAAGAAAAATCGTATGCCCAATGATTTTTAAAACTCTTTAAATGTGGACACTTAAGGCCAGCCCAGGCACAAATATAGAGAAGAACTGTGACAAACCAGTGGTGCTTAGGGGCATAATTCAAGGATGGTCCATATGTTTTATTATTTCAGAAGAGAGGGTGTATGTCATAAGGATGACTCAGTTGTTCATAGAACCGGTGAAAAGAGAAGATGCTATATATACAGTTGCTTGAATAAGCCATTTAATTTGCCTATTTATGCATCTAATACTGGTTGATCCTTTCATTCTCATCATCAGAGCTATGGCTAAAGAAATTGCTATCAGAAGGCACAGAAAATAAATTAGTTACTGTATCTTCTTGTGAGTCATATATATCTTCACTGAGAGGCAGTCAAGGGAGGGAGATTTGCTTCTTATTCTCAGTCAGCTGACAGTTTGCCAGCTATATTCAGTTATATTTTTGTTCATTAAAAGATAATTATTCTGTTGAAAATTCAAAACGCAAAACAGTTTAGCAGTGGAATAATATAAAGTGGTAACTTGCAAAAATATCAGACAATTATACTGTGTGTATAACAAAAAATAAAATATGTACTGCAACTTCTGTGTTATCATAATTGAAAAAACATGGCTGTTTGGTAGATAGTAAGTTTTTATTGGTGAAGCTAATAATTTAGCGAGTGTTGAGATAAATTTAGCCGGAAATTTCTTGCTGGGAGCCTTAATAAATTGCATTTATGAAGCTAGTAGCACTGGCAAAAGACCATACATATAGCGTGTTCAAGTCTTTTTTTTTTCTTAATTCTACTTTAAATCATCCCTAAAGGGAATTCACAGTGTATTTTTTCCCTTCTGTGAATGGTTGATACCAGACTAAATATCACAAAGGCTTACGGCAGTGTCTTTCCAGTTTTGCAGTGAAGGCCCTGCTTCTGAGTTGTTTTTTTTTTTCCTCACAGCACAGGATGGTTCTTTCTGCCTGCTCTGTGATGTCAAATTGCTGAATGTGAGCTGCCAGCCATCTAGAGATTAAATGGTATATTTAATACTGTATACTAATTATGATTCAAAAGAGGTTTCCTCTACACTTATTTAATTTAGAACATGGCTTAAAACCACAGAACCGCAGCTCTGGTTGTTAAACAGGAAAGACATGGTCTCCCTTGTGTACACACTCTTCTCAATGTAATTTTTATGGTGATAAAACATCACTTAAACCTTTTACCATAATAAGAGGAATGAATAAAACATTGAGACCTGTGGTTCCTGCAGTTGTACTCAGTGTCTGACTGGTAATTAATATTTTCCAATTTGAAAAATGTGCATCGCGCTGAATACTACGAATGCTAAAACACCGGGGCAGTTACACAGAGATGTTGGTCTTTTATACAATTCTGATCATTTGTTATTTTCTTTGTGATGAGAGTGGTCAAATGCTTATTCAAAACATATATATTTGATCCATAAAGGTTGGAATTTAACAATGAGGATAGATTGTGTGAGGTGCTGAGATGTTTCTGCACTAATCAGTATGATTCAGGTTATGCTAATATCTCTCCAAGACAAACCCTCTCCATTCTCTGTTGTCATTGTTTTTTTCAATATATATATATATATATATATATATATATATACCCAGCTAGAGCTGAGCTTCCTACCCTGTGAATTGCATAAACATACCATGATACAACATGAAGAAGGACATATGAGGTTAAACATTTTAAACCGAACTTTCTCCCATTAAAGTATATCATACACACAGAAGCATCACAACTGAACTATGCAGACAAGGTAGGTTGCCAGGTCTTCATGATGCCAAACAACAGCCAAACTAAGCAAGGGGCAGACTGAGAATAGACCCATATATGTGGTATATGTATATGTCCATTAGTTTTTTTTTAGTATGTGCTGATTCACCCATTGTGAAAACATATGAGGCGTTTAGCATTATTTTTGATGCCAGTCTATCAACAAAGTTTAGCAAAAAAGTCAATGTAAATGAGTAAGTAAGCCTGAAGGGCAATACTTCCACCACACAGAAGAAAGCTGTGGCACTCCTCAGTAAATTGTTGAATATTTTATTCTTACTGTCTAAATTCAGCACATATCTAATTAGCCTGTTTCAGTCATATTGGAAACCCAGAGGAAAGGACATCTGTTTCAGCTGACAGTTCTACAGTGTGGGTGAGACAGTCTGATAGACATTACTGGTTGGCAGAGAGTACCCTGATGAGGCATAAGAAAGTTTGCCATTATATGATTAAGTGATGTAATATGTTGGCAATTTGCGGTCAGGTGTCATTTGCCAAATCTCCCCCTGAATACTTAGTTTGGCTTGCTGAGACAGTCAACATTAGTGAGACTCTAATGGGACAATTAATAGAACTGATCATATCCACTGATATTCCATTTCCACACATATACAGTGTTAATCATATCAGACTTTTGAATAAAGCTCTTAAATAAGGGACATAGGAATAAGAAATAAGAAAATTAGGTACATACTCAATAAATTTAATAATAATCATCTTCAGAAAAAAATAATTAGAATATATAGCATTCAACAATGTGATTATTATCAGAATTTCATTATTCTCATTTTTTAATAATTATTTTACAACCATTATTCCAAAATTCGTCCAAGAATAGTTGGTTTTTTTCTGTCTGGAATCAAATCTTTTTGTTGAATTAAATGTCGTTCATTGCACAAAAAAAAAAAAAAAGTGAACAATACAAGATCCCATTCTGTACTACATTCTAATTGATCTCAGCCATTTGACATGTACAGTATATGAGGCATTTAGCTAATCTCTGCTCTTTGATGGCAGCATTAGAGTCCATATTAGTTCGTCTGTGTTCTCTCAAATCTCGCTGGTAGACGCACTGACTGTGGAACAAAATTCCCTTATAACTGAATTTAATGAAAGAGACCGGAAGGAAAAAAAAATTGAAAAACATGGCAGCCAGAACTATTTCAATGTGTTTAAAATATCTAGCTATGTGAATGAGGGACAGCTAATACTAACACCAATCTTGCTGTTTAGCTTTGTGCCCTGGTGGATAGGCAGCTAGGTAATGCATTGTAAACTACTATATGGGTTTGTGGGAGTCAAGTCAGCAAGATAATATACTAACTGGTTGTAATTGGGAATGCAGTTTTCTCCGACATATTTAGCCTAATGTTTAGCACGTTCTGACACTGGCATAAACTCAGTCATTAAATCAGGGCACGTCATCAAAAGAAGCCATGAAGCATTACTGTTGTGCCATCAAGCCTCACCTATAATTACAGTTTCACAAGGGCTGATAATGATGTACCAGTCGCTGTTTCCATTTTAGCTTACCATGGATTTATAGTAATCAGCGTGAATTTATAACGGATAAAAATCTATTTTTTTCCCACAGTATAAGTATAATGCCTTGCGAAATACCCTACATTGCAGATGATACATCAAATCATATGGGATCCTTGCATTTTTAAAACCCCAGCATTTAAAAAAATCAATAGCCTTGAATATTTGAAGCCAGAACACATTCATATTGATCACTATGTATTTAAATAGCTGTATTTTCCAGGCAACCAAGAAAAAAAAAACTGATGAGACAACTGGATATTGGTATTGAGTAAAGGTTGAAGTGTAAAGGATGAAATAGCATTTCATATTTAGGATTATTACTTGGTTTGTGCAAATAATTAATATTCATTTGGCTACCTATTTGAGGTCTTAACACAACAACTCCCAAAGAAAAAACCTTAGTGAACTGAAATATACATTCTTTTGTGATCAAATTAATGTGCAGCATATAGGTCAGTACTGGCTCTGTTAATGTGTTAATCTTAACGTCTGATTTTAACTTTATCGATGATACTTTTACTTTGACTATTTTCAAGAAGTTACACTCATTTTTAATTAAATCAATGCCTCTTTTGCCCAATTCTAAAAATAGGTATGACTGGATACAACCTAAATTTTTGTACAAAAGATTAAGAGCTGTTTTTGTGCTTGAAGTGGTGGGGTGTGGAGTTTTTGTGAGTCTAGTTTATTAAATCACTTTCCATTGTAAAAGCAGTACAGTATGTTCCATTCTTACTTACCAGAGATTGCCCTGTATACATATGAGCAACATATAAATATTAAATAATTGTAGACATGTTACTCATAAATGATTATTTTTCATATAAAACAAAGGGAAGGGAATTAATTAAAAGAAGGGGAAAGACATGAGGGTTAACCATAACTGGAAATGGAAATTATATAGAATAATATGAAATTGCATGGCTTGCACAATCGCAACTTGATTATGTATTACGTGCTATGTATATTCTACACAAAGGTGGTAAATGAAGCAATATGATGTATCATAATAATATTCACTGTATGTATTATTAGAAGTGTATGGGTGGAAGGGAATATAGTACATTTGTATTGACTGTCCACAAAAACATAAAAAGAAGTTGATTTCAGTGGTACCATAGCAAGACATTAGGCTCTGTTAGCTAATGGCATATTACAACTGACATGTATTAAACTAATCTGGATACACTCCAACATCAAGTTGATCATGGACGAATCACATACTAAAAGCTTTCTCCTCCCCCACTCACAGGACACAGATGAGCTATCAGCAAGTAAAAGTCCCATCCATCCTTCCATTATTATTTGGCAAGAGTTTCATAATAATGGTAAAATATATAACTATCTTACTATAACTGTGATTCATTTGTCACACATTGCCAGCATCTATTCATTGTCAATATTTGCTGATAGCTATGAAAATTATGAAAACATACATCTCTATTCTCTGTCCATAACAATCACTGCGGTTTATGATCCCTGATGAGAGAACGTGCAGACCTTTAAAAGCAAGTGCATGGGAGAAAATGTCCAACATTTAAAAATCTTAAATCTTTGCCATGGTTTCATTAAGTACCTGTTATAAATACATAAAATCTAGAGTAAATTTTTATGTGGTCAAAGCTCTTACAGATTTGACAGACATGAGTTTATGACCTCTCAGTTTCACTCTCAATTCACTACATTACATTACATTACATCACATTCATTTAGCAGGCACTCTCATCCAGGGCGACTTCCAGCACAAAAGAACAGAAGTGTATCCAATCAAGTTGATAGAGCAACAGTGTCAGACCAGGCCAACAGTGCCAACACTTTTAATATGCAGACAAACACAAGTCAACAAATCCACCATTACATACCCATTTAAAATAAGTCCAAAAGTTGGTGTTTTTTTTTTACTTGGAACTTGTTGAGCCCGTCAGCATTTATCCAAAAACCTTGGATGCAGTACTCCCTCACCCTATCCTTACACACCAGCAAATTATTTCAGCCTGAAGTCATTAGATAAAAGAACAGGAAAACCTTTGTTTGCCAAACATTTTTAAGACTGGAGACAATTTTTAATGGACCACATATTATCCACAAGCCTTTATGCACTGGATACGTTTATGACAAAGTAAATGAGAAATGAGTTAGAAAAAGGAAAATAATATAAAAAGAGAGGGATAAGATGCAAAAATGAAAATGGAAGACTGTCTGTTAGAAACTGAAAAGTAGTTAGTCGGTAGACAGTGAAAAAGTGAGAGACTGTTTCTTATTCTGCTTTCAAGACTATTATGTCTTCAATGTCTGCTTCTGCTTTGGGAGTGATTGGCAGTTTTCTCATTCATCAATTACTCCCTAAGGGCAGGCTATGGAAGCGCGACAGTAATATCACTCCCTCCCACTCCTCCCATATGTCTGCTCCTGTTCCCGTTTGCCATCAGCCTCGAGAGCGACACCCACTTCATCAAGATTATGCCTTCATGGTGGATTCGATGCAGACGAGGTACAAAAAAAAAAATGCAATTTGCAATTTGCAAGATGCTTGGTCTCTTGCAGAGACAGGAATCTAAACAGACAAAGTTATGATAAGGACATGTGTCTGCTGTGACGAGTGTGACATGTTTTGCGAAGGCTTTTTAATGAGAGGACACATCCCCTCTGTGCCTGTCACTGTGAATAGACCCCCTGCTCTTAGGGACAATGGGAGGAACAACGGCTTTTCCAAAAAGCATGCCCTTACCACACTGAGTGACCCAACTCAAAACTATCTCCACCCAGTCAAATATAAAACAATATAAAACAATCACTATATGCTATATGACTCTTATCATTAAAAATGTCAAAAAAAAACTTGCTCAGACCCATGACATAATGTACATACAGCTCTGCAAAACCCATGTGCGTAAACAATTCATGTTTAAAGTATTTGCAATTGATTTGTAATGCTTTTTTAATATGCAACAAAATATCATCTAATGCTCGTTTCCATGGTGACCATCATTTTGAGTTCATTGTCCACAGCGTTTCACAGACCCTACCCAATGGACTGCCGAGGCCTTATGTTGTTGGTGAGAAACAATATTTTCAGTTGTTGTTTCACTTTTAAACATGATTTCTACCCATACTTCATCATGCTGTTGACCACAAAGGGTAAAGTCCTACTTGTAGAGGTTAATGTTTGGTTTAGAATGAGTATCATTAGGGTGAAGTAGTTATTCTATAAGTGAGAAAGTGGTGTGGTTATATTAGGGTACTCCATCACAACAGTTCTTCTCTTTCTTGTCACTGGACTAATGACACTCTAAATCAATTATAAATGTATCTAATTACAAAATTCCTGATGAAATATTCTAGACTAGACAGAATTATTCCATGCCACTGATATTTTTTCCAGTTCTCAAAAGCTAACGGTTAACATTCCAAGTTAGATTGGATTGTACACTATTCATCTTTACATTGTTCCCTATTCATGAAGTGAATCATTTTTGATGAGCTAATTATGTTTTGACATAGGTTCATTAATATAATTATCACATTCTCATTGACAAATGGGCTGGAATTGTCAGTGTATACTTCATATTTCAAATATCAGGTATTCAGCGGTAGACTATAATATACCTTATACTAACATCACAGCAGTGAGCCCTGATTTTAGCATTTATGATATGAAGGATAATATTAATCTACTAAGTCTGATGTGTTTGAGGTGACATGAGTCAAGCATTCTTGAGGATAAAACCTGCTGAAATCTGTTATTTTACTGTTTACCATCACCACTTGTAGGGCTACCAGCCATGAAAGTCTTGCTTTTACAGAATGTGGGGTAGCTGGCTCAGACCAAAATGAATTTACTACAAAGAAGAAACTAAGGCACTGATGACACCTTACATGTCCAGGTGAATTCTTGCATTCTCTTCATGCGTTACAATTCCCACTGTTATTTCACCCCCTTCTGAGAAAACCACAATGCACTCAAAATTCAAAATGAAACTTTTGGATGCTATATTTGCATATCAGAGGGAATTATATACTGTAATTGGCATGCATATATTTTTAAACTGAAATGCAACTCAAATTTTAAAACTGAAAACATCTACCCATATCAGCCATTACATTGCAGTAGTAGCTGAACAGTGGGAATGACTCTCATGATAATCATATCACACAATTAGATTCTTATGCTGGCCATGTTTATTCATATGTGTGATCTCAGCTTTCTCTGGAACATCAGCTCATAATTACCTACGCTGAGGGAAGGGAATGAATCCAGAACATCTGTCTGTTAGGCGGTTAATGCCGTGACATTTGACAATCACGTATTTTCATTACCTGTGAAAGGTTCTCTGGATCATGTCATAGCAGTCAGTCGGTCTGTCAACCTCATTATGTTGCTTTCATGAAGGTTAACGTCTTAAACACATCACAGCCCCCTGGCGTCTTCTGAATGCCATTATGGATATTGATTAGAGAAGTCATTCATAAAAGGTAGCGCCTTTTCTTGTGTTTTATTTTTCAGAGCTTAGTGAAATCTGGTGTATGTTGTCTTACGATAGGCAGCAGGTCAGGAATCTACCAGCGTCAAAACTGGTGCCAGGAGGGTACTATAAAATACAAAATACACTGCGCCCAGTGTGCATTTCTGAGAGCAGAAGGGTCGATTACTCCAACCTGAATTGAAATGATAGAAAAATTGTACATGCACATGAAAAATACATGATATTGTACCCCAACCATCTGTGTAGTGTGTAACTGTAGACATTGCTGTCTTTTTGCTATCTGTAAAGTTGGTTGCGATATTGCAGTAAAAGAACATTGTTTGATGCCTCCTTCTACTTCTTTATAATAGACATACAGAGATTAAGAGAAGTACAAATATGACATATCTTTTACTTTTACTTTCCCAAACACCATGTATGCTTTATATGCTTGTATGGGATGGTGTAGTTGATTATTAACCCTTAAATGATACAACAGCTGCAATGGTCATGGTCAAGGCAGTTCAAGGTAAGGCCACGTGGCTAGCTGTTCCCTTGTTAAGTATCTTCAGACATTTTTACAGGAACAGGAAGCTGTACATCTGTCAAATATACAGCTCATAAAATATATTTTTATTAATAATGCCTTCATCTAAAGAGAGGTTGTCATACTACTACTGGACAAAATATGCTCAATATTAATCTGACCCAGCAGTTGATGGTTATTGTTTCTTTGAGAGACGAAGTAAAAACAGGCACAGCCAATCTGGTCCACTCTGTCGAAGAGGGAAGTGCGTGTATTGACCATGCTGTAACTTGAGTTTTGCGTATGACGGTAACCGGGGAAATCTGTCGATAAAGTCATGTCAGCTTGCCCCCACATAAGGCTTCCACTGCTCTTTGCTCCTAGGACTCAGGTCCCCTGATTCCAGAGCTCATGTATACTATTCTCATATGCATTGGCCAAAGGTGAAGCAAGTGATCTTTTCCCCCGATGCCTTCCGTTTATAATATAAAAAGCCATGCTGCCTCTGGGCAAAATACACATGGAACCAATGTATTATTCAGTTTTTTTTTTCAAATATTTGCACTGTTGAGATATTGGGAGCTTGGACTTCATCTCCTGAGCACTAATGCAACCTGCTCTTTCCCATGATAACAGCAGGCAAATGAGAAAAAAAAAAACTAAGAGGATTGGACACAGGAAAGCGTGTTCTTTTAATTCATTAAATGTATTTGCAAAGAAATAACCAATAGCCCTTGGCTGTGAATTTCCAAGACCAGATGCACTACAGCAGTCTTAAACCTGAGACTAAATAATCAAAAAGGTTGCATGAATGTGATAAATATATGCAAATCCGATTAAGGTGTAATCCATGCCAGCCATACGCTAAAATAAGACTAAAACAATAGGCACTTATTCCAAATATTTCTTAAATTCTCAGTAGCAGCATATATCAGTAGTAAGCATATGTCAAACAGTGAATATTAAAATTTTACTGTATAGAACTTGACGGACATTGAAGCTCACTATGCTCATATCTCATTCTGTTCGCATCTTCTGTTTTAATCTGGTTCATTTTATTATCAGGACACATGAATCACAAAAAGCAGCATGCTAAATATTTTCAGTGGATCATATCTGCAAATGTGTTCTATTTTGTCTTAGAACCAGGTTTTCACCTTAACATGATGGCTTACTGGTAACATTGTTCTGCTTTTGTCAGTTTTACGTATGTTGCAGATCAGACATTTCAACCTGAACCTAAACAATATGCACAGTAAAAATTCTTGCAATGAACAACTGTTTTTGCAATGGGCTTATGCCCATATCTAGCCCTTCAGCAACAATGAAAAAATTTGGATAACCGCCATAGTGTATTCCATGGCTGTTTCACTATGTAGGTATAGGTACCGTTGACAGCTGTCAGGTCTCTCAGACATCGCTGTTGTGCTTTGAGTCAGCTGACAACAGTAGACAATGACCGTTATCTGTGACCTGGATCTCTGACCTCAGCTGCATTTCAAAGGGAAGAATAATGTCATTAATTTGCCAGTATGGAGAAACAGACGACAATTCAAAACACAGCTCATTATGTCCAAGAGCGGTTTGTGGAGACTTTGCATCGCATTACTGACTCATCAATCAAACTCATATCCTCACCTTACCCAAGCATGCGATATTGCTGGAGGTTTGTGCATTGCTGACATAGCGAGCAAACCTCAGGGTGGAAATAATTTTAATAGTCAGATTATTAACCAGAAAACCTTTGCTTCCTTTGTTCTGAGCCAAGTCTTTCAATTTTTGTGTCAGCATTTTTATCTTCCTATAGCTGGATTAATTCTTTTTATAAACCATTTTTAGAACATTTTATATTTCCATATTAGTATTGAAACACCCTGAGAAAAGACCACTTAATAGCGACATACAGGCTCCCAGAAATGTCATTAGGTGATGGTGCCCTGTTTCATAGTTTCTTTTTGCTCACATTTCCTGCTAAAGCAGCCCACCAGCCTTTTGAAATGTTCATCTGCTCCATAACAGGTATCATCCTGTATTCACATTCTGAGGCTGTGGGCTTTCTGTGGACCACCCCCATGTGAGTCACAGAACCATGGGGTCAAGTGAGTGGACGCTCACTGACACGGGGTCTAAATGGTCTCAACCCCCAACCCAGAAGTACATGCAGATGCTTTCACGTACCATGAAGCTCAAGGTTTTGGACCCACTGTCTCCATCAGCTGGATGTTGACTGTTGTATCCAATCCATAAAACTTGAAAAGGAATGCATAAATCTCAAACCAAATCATCAAAGGAATATGACATGACAATAATAATAATATTAAAAAGTAATAAGGATGAAAGGGTTAACGGTATGCACCGTGCAAAGAAATCAGCAAATGCAACACGATCTGCCTTAAAGATGGTGCATTTATTCCAAACGGGGGTCACCCACAGTTCAATACTTTTGGGCTATTCCACCACTCACTTCAAAGAACCTAGTTTCAATAGTGCAATCACGAAGCATGATAAGGATGTGGAGATTCCAACACTAGACAACTGCAATGCTGTACCATCAGCTAGGTCATGCCTGATTATCTCAAATCGCGTTACGAACACGAATGTGCCGTAAGCCATCTTTACATTAGGAGATTACTCATTTATTTGACCCCTTTTCTGACTGTTCTTACTACACGTACTGTAAAAAGATACTACTGAACCAATCACTTTGGCACGATGAAAATAATGGTTTTTGGATTGTTAAGAAGGCATTCATATTTATATTTATTTAACAAATTGTAAAATATGCATTCATTTTTCCTATATTTGATTGTATTTTTTTAGACTAATGGCTACATACTGAGCATGAGATATCGTCAAACATATAATGTACTTGCTCTTGAGTAAATACAGAGGCAAGCAATAATCTAGCCAAGTATCTATGCAAACATGGACTACATTGGTAGGAATCTAATAGTTACACATATTTATACAGTTCACACTTTATTTAAATATATTTTATATGTATAGCTGTGTATAGCTAAGTGTGCATCAGCCAGTGGACTGGGCCTCTGAATATTAAGAGTGGAGATATTCTGGTGCAAAAGATTGTGTTGGATATCTTCCAGGCTTCCTATTTCCTACACTTTCACTTTCTTGTCTTTGCTGAGAGCAAATATACACTTTTGGCCAAGTCCAAGTGCAGCGGCACTTATGGTGCACACAGCTGGGAAATCCTGAATGTCTGTCCAGCTTGTCTGGACGGTTCTGACATCAAAGTGAACTGAAAACCGTTAGTGGCTTTTAGTCCCTCCATTTGATAGTCAAATCTGGTCTGGCTCATAGAGCCGTACGTCATTACCTGTTTGATCAGAACCTAAGAAGATTTGCCAGAGCAAAAAAAAAAAAAAAAAAACCAGCTGGAACGCAGCTGCATGGGCAGGGTCTAATGTACCATTAACTCGTGGCTCGACGGGGAATGGCGATCTTTTATGGCACTTAAATCGCCTGCCGCAGGTCACACAGACCATTATGTAATCTAGCAGGATGAGTATAATAGCCCCCAGTAAGTCAAACGCATTCCCAAACGATGAGCATCTCATATTAAGAGATTTGTAGTTCGCTTTGTTTCATGACTGTCATTTCAATTGTGTGTTTAAAGCTGGGGAGAGGTAAACCTCGTTTGCTTGGATTTCAGGCTTAGGAGACTGTGGTTGGCTTGAGTGTTCTCTAGAAAAGCCATTCCTGAGGAAACCTGGGGAAGTTCTTGCTCTGAATTAGAACTTTCATGAAGTTCTCTTGTGTCACTGTAATATCCAATAGCCATTATTATTATTATTATTATTATTATATTATATATTATTATAGCCATTATTTTAGCAACCTAAAATGAATGAGAGTAACAGTAGATAGTAATAGCCACTTTGCCAATTGTCTTTATGAACCAAGACTATCACGAGCAGAGGCCAGCAATAAGTAATTGTAGTCATTGTAATATTTTTTTTCCCTTTTGAAGTCAAATTGGGTTTTTCATCTATTATCTTGAACTGCTGTTGCTGTTTGTTTTGCTGGTGGTCGACATGCAGTAGTCAATTTGCCAATTTTCCACTGAACAGTCAAAGCATACAATGGGCTACATGTAAATTCAGTGCTGGATAATAGACTGCAATATTTTACATGATAGTTTGTTAAACCTACTACCACCATAACCCTTTTAGTGTTACAGTGCTATGCCATATGAATGTTATTAAAATGTCAGTGTGGTGTACCATTGTAAGGCGCAGGGCTTGTAACTGAAAGGTTGCTGGTTCAATTCCCTACTGGGGCATTGCTGTTGTACCCTTGGGCAAGGTACTTAACCCACAATTGACTCAGTAAATATCCAGCTGTATAAATGGAGGAAATTCAGCCTATGTCAGTTGCTCTGAATAAGAGCATCTGCTAAATGACAATAGTGTAGTGTAACATAAATAGGAGATAAAAGAATCTCTAGATTCAGACATGCAATAATTTGGATGCCAGGTACAGTATCTGCCATGGTACAGATGAACATACACTTAACAGCATACAACTGTCATTTCATGGTGTATTTAATGATCACTTGAATTAAATGGTGTATTTAATGATCAGTTTAATTACTGCATTTTATTCCTAACCGCAGAAGCTCACAGTTCCTGCAGGATCTGAACAGAAGGATGAACCACTGTGGAAGTCGGCCTGTAGCAAAGGGCGAGAGCAGTCAGCCCACCCAGCCTCAAACCCGGGTACTTCTGACACCATTTGTAGCAAAGGGCAAGAGCAATCACCCCACCTGGCCTTGAACCTGGGTCTACGGGGTACCAACCATGCCACTTTGACCGCGACGCCAAAGAGCCAGGCTCGTTGGTATGGCAGTCAGAGCGCATAATCAATGTGGTGACACACTGCCCTCCCCTTCGGGAAGCGTGCCCATGCGCTTCACACACCATGGCATCCCTCACGCATTCTCCTGATGTACTTCTCCCATCCCAGGGCGCCCCACTCACTAGTGCTTCACCCATCTCTGGGGTCCTTCACACCAGGGTCAACCTAACCCTAACCTGGGGATCCCTCATACGGCTCACACACCGGGCACGCCTCCGATGGCCTTGCGGCAAGCCATCCCACTCTAACGCATACTAGAGCGCATACTCAACCGTGGTAACGGCACTCCGTCACAAGGCCATTAGTGATAAAGCATGCAGTATCACCTGGGGCATTCTGAGAGGTGAACTAGGTAAAAAAAAAAAAAAAAACAGACTGTGAACCGAGGTAACGTTCTCTCTGCAGACCTTAAAGATTTAACAAAACATGCTGTCAAAGCGAGGGCCACCAAAGGACCATGTAATGCTATAAGGCAAAACAAGAAAACAAACGGCTTCTTCCTAAAACAATGTCTCCTGAATTATAGCTGAACGCTGAGAGCGCGCTGCTTAAAGCCCTCCTTCTCACAGTTTGCTGCACTGGGGAAAAAATGATTCAAAATTGGAAGCCATATGCCGCGTATGTACCGACACAGCATCCATATCCGCATGAACCATATAAATAAATGCATAATTAAAGCAACACATCTCCAAATACAACGGTGTCCAAGTCAGTGTCAGCAGCAGGCAAAGAAGAGACTTGTAAAGGAGCTCATGAAAAATGAATTTTTTGAGCCATGGGTAATTAAATTGTAAGCTGAGGTTTTGAGTGCAATCTCTTAACCCAGGGTCATCAAATTCCTCGGTGAAATCCTGAGCAGAGGCATCAAACAAGACCCCTGAGCCTGTTTGTCATGATCAACAACCTTGCCTTTTTTACACTTAAAACCTTTTTCTTGGCATAACGAAAATGAATTAACATTAAGATCAAGGGTAGATCAAAGGTAGATCTACCACGTCAGTTACAATCAAGTGAAATGCAATAGGCTGCTAATGAGTTATCCTTATTTAATTTGGCGTGCTCATTACTAGTGTCCAAATATTCAAAACAGGTTCAGACTAAGTGTGAAATATAGGTATAGTGTTCCCTTCATCTCTTATTTGTTGCTCACTAGCCACCACCAGCTCTAAGGTACTATAATAGGGGTGAATAACTGAAAAACTATTGAGACTTAAAGGCTTTCCCCCACATAGAGTTCTATCAGAACTTGAATGCACCTCTGTTTGTGCTCAGAATGAGGATCCCGGGGACTGGTGGCATTTGAATTGTAGCCCCCCCACCCGCAGAGGTGGACTGACCCACAAATTCTGCAGCAAACACATTCTGGGCAGGAGCCATTGTAGTCTTCACGGTAGGTGGCCAGTTACATTTGAGATGATTCAGTGAACCAGTGAAAAAAAACCAGACATTGCTGTAGTACACACCCCCATGGATCCACTTTCCCTAATACCATTGTGTTACTGGTGAAATACAAAGTTCTGTCTCTGAAAAATAATGGTCAGAATTGTAGTTAATATACTGTGGATAGCTTTTTACTCCACTCAATGATTAATGAAAAACTCCATTTTTAACTGACCTAGCTTACAGTTCTGGACGTTTAACACTGGCTTTTCAGGGTTGTAACATGACCTAACAGCATCTCTCTGACCCACAGGTATGGAAAAAGAGTATGCATATGCATGAAAGTCCTCTTAGAACATAAAGAGGTCTGAACAGCTGAACAGCTGTAAGTAATGAAATCATTAGCCTTAGCTGTAGAACGAGATATACAGGAGCCTAGCTTAGATTGCAAAAATTAAATTGGTGCTTTTCGAAGCATATTAAATCGTAACCAAATGACGAAGCAGAAAGGATACATTCCTGATTATTTCTAAAAATTATTATGTGTTTAATATAAATGAATCCAAAGGTCCAGCACTGAGTATGATCATGGTGGTTGCAGGGACCCCGTGACTAGCACCTTCTCCATTGTTAGAACTGAAACACATAAAAACGAAGTCTGACGGCTCGCTGATGTCGTTTTCCCGCTGTTGTCTGCAATCCTTATTGAGGCCATGAGTGAAGCCTGAAGCCCTGCCCTGTGCCTCACTCATGCCCCTGAGCTAGGAGGGAGGAGCAGGGATAAGGATGGGAATATCCTGTAAGTAATATTATGCTGTTGCTGTTTTTGAATAATCTCGGGAAGTGCAGCTTCCTTTTTTTCCAGGTGGTAGCAAGTCAACTAATAAAGCTGTAAGTTACAGATGTGAACTAACCTTACCAAAAGTAAAGGAGGGAGGGGAGATGATAACAGGAGACGATGGGTCCCACTAACATTACCAATGATCTCTTCTCATTTTAATTGATATACTGTCTTGTTAGCACACTTGCTATACTGATTACTGTTTGCCTTTCTATATAGCTAACTAACTTTGCCTTGCTAGCTGTGTTACTAACCAAAAACAGATGGAAGTACTCAATTAATGATTAATCTTTCACTTTTACAGTTTGGAAAATGTCATGTCTAACATGAAACTATCAATGGACTGATCACAAGTCATAAACACACAGTATCAATGCAAAGTTTAAGTACTCCAACCTCTGCATTTTGCCATTTTGCACTGATCCCAGATAATACAGGTGTGGCACTCAGCTAGGTGTGAACAGGTGTTGTCATTACAACAGGATTCCAGAATAGAGAACAGTCTTTGTGAATAGTGAATACTGTGAATAGCACCAGTATGTCACCTCTGGATATACCTGCTGCAATTCAGCAATTCAGGATCACAATGAATGATTCCCCAGTTTCATTTCCTTTTCATGTCCAAAAGCATTACTATACTATAGTAAACTATGTATAACTATGTATACTTTTAAAAGCATGTCAAAAGCATCCAATTCACAGCATATCATAAAAATGTAATGATCAGCCACTTTAGTTATATATATAACTATATATATAACTATACTATATATATATATATATATATATATATATATAGTATATATTAGTTATATCTGAAATATTAACTGGAGCCATTCTGTTGCTTTTTTTCTCCAAATCTAGAGCTGTTCTCTATGTCTCAAATGACCGTCTCAGATCTGAAAAACGACCATTGTTTTATATAACTCTGTAACTGCTGACCTGAGAAAACTATGAAAAAACAGCACTGATATGACATAATAAGTGTATTGTCAAAACTCCAGGAAAGTTTCTTTGGGACATGATAATTCCCAGACCCAAAGTATTTACTAGTTTAAAAAAAAACTAGGTCACAGATTTTATACTGACCAGCAACTATTATCTTCTGGGTTGGATTTGGCCCACAAGCCTCCAGTTGCCAGTCATTGTTTTACACTTCACTAAGTGCCAGTGCAATCCAGTGTCTGTTCAGAATCAAAGAAATGCTTCAGGAATGTGGCCTTCCAGGAAACAGGGCAGATTAAACTTTTCTTCCAGTCATCTGTTTGACTTAAACGATCCATAGCATTAATCAACGTATTTGTAATCAACTCTGTAATAGTTAACATGTTCCTTGGGATGAAATATATATATAGGCTGTCAATACTAATAAAATCTTCAATTCATAACATTTTTTTGATTATTTGTGGTCTCACTGTTAATGAACAATAGATAAGAACGGGCCGAATCAATAGTGAAGATGAATTTCTGTCTCAGTGAATAATCTGTTAGCGCTTGACAGACCACCTTCCTGATGATGAATTTCTGTTTTACGGAATTCTGAATAATAGACATAACACCTGCAGACATAATATGTGCAACACACTGTGTGGAGCCACATAGCAAATCAAATGATGAAATCAATCAAAGTGCCATCTAACAAATTACAGTTATATCATACCAAGGACAACCAAATGTTCAAGAAGGAAAAGCACTATCACTGTATTTTGTGAAAGAATATAAAGCACAGAGATTACTTCTTTTTTTTTGGTGAAAATGACCGGTACTTTCTAGTGGAATAAATCCCTAACTTGTGAGAGCAGCACGATGTGATGCTAGGACATTAGATAACAAAACATTACTCTTGTAAATTAAAGATGGGGAATTTTAACTGGTCATTATTCCTGTTTTTAACATGATTTCATTGTGTCCATGCGGTTTCTGCCATGCCATTTACCGATATGTAAAGGCTTTTCAGGGTCAGCCTGGGATCACGGTTCACATCCCTCTTTGGTAGTCATTCATGTAAATGTATTGCACCATTTAATTAAATTGTGTCTGTATAATCACCATGCTGTGCATGCAGCTAATAAATGTAATTTTAAGGGAAACTTTGGGTCATCAAGGTTGTACATTTACATCACATCGAGGAGATTTATCGCTGGTCATATGTAAATAGGTGGTAGTTGATTTCTTAAATACCCATATCATATAGAACATGTTAGCACACATTGTTTCATATCTCTGGGTAGGCTACGTCTTTTACGCAATTGATGCCTATAGACACAAGGTACATCGAGTAGAGAATGACATTCACGTCAAGGGTTTGTACATGTTTAGCTGTACAGACGGTATGAAATCATTCCAAAACATGCCTTTTTATAAGCACTCGAATGGGTACACCTCTGTCCAATTATACAATTTCTAATGGCCATAATATTCACTTGTTAGCCAACAGGATCTTACTGATAAAAGCTAGTTAATCCCTGTCTTCTCAATTAAGTCGCTCGACCACTTTTCTCTCTGCTTTTCTACTAATTGGCAAATATAACAAGTAGTTCACCACTCGAGACTCCATTTGCAAAAGACAAAACAACACCGATGAAATAACGTTTTTAAAGTTTACACCATCAGCAGGTTATTTTGATTGTGGAGTCCATTGGATAGGTCTTATCATTGGGCAATACAGCTTATGCTGCAATCTGTCAAGTAATTTATTTATTTGTATGATTTTCTTGAACTTCGTGAGCCAAGTTTTCCTTGCTGGCAAGCTTCCGCTTTTGGTAGGTACATGCTCATGTTGAGCGTAAATTAAGACAGACAAGCTGTTGTTCTTTAAATCACGTGGTAGACCAAGTATTTGCGTTCAGTATTAACGTGTAAAATGCGCCTTATAATATTAAATACCGCAATGGAGATTGCAATAAACGGACAGGTCAGACATCTGAAAGTCTTACTGAATGCATCGACTAGACTGATGGGTATATAAATAACCAAATGGCAGTAATGTGACTTTTTATAATCAATGTGTGATACGATTATGTTGTTATTATTGATAACATTACTAATTACGGGTTTAGGGAAAGTATTCAGATTTAATTTTAACATCGTATCTAAGCGATGTGTCTGTACACTGTACTGAATTAAAAGTGAAGCAGACAAACTCATACAAGCCTTTGCCGAAGAACAATTCGCGAAATTACAGGTGATTTTAGTGCTTACCTGAGCATGCCATCGCGACGGTTCTTAAACTCCTGGGTTAATGGAGACATCAAAACATCCCAAAACGCAAATTAATACTTACGAGGCTCTTACGCTACTACAAACTGCAAATGAAAATTGCAGGATTTACGAAAGCCACTTCCATTTCAAGTATCCCATGTCCCATTCAATGATACACGAAAGAGTCGAACATCTTACAAATGTCTTTTAAACACATCTTTTAATTTTGTTCTAGTTCAAGACTGGGAAATTTTGGGCTTTCGAGGCTTTATTATGGAATCATGTTCAAATAAAAAAGCGCAACATTCCTCACAACTGTGATGGTACAAATCACTGTCAAATCCCTTAAAAGCCTGGTTCGCCTGTCCTCCCCCCTCGCCTCTGTCTCTCTCTCTTTCTCTCTCTCTCTCTCGCTCTATCTCGCGCGCGCTCTTGCTCTTGCTCTCTCACTCAACTGCACTAATGGGTACAGATTTGGATTAACTATGTGAGTGGTGTGAAGGCCACATTTTTATAGGTTAATATATGAAATGCATGCCAAATTGTGTCGTCCCTTTGCTGTTTCCCTTTCTCTTCCTTTTCATTATATGATTTATATGGTTTTCTTTCCGCGTGGTTTTACATACGTAGCATGGCCACGAAGTGAATTTTTGGAGCTGGAAATGTTCACTAGCTTTCTTGCTGTGCCCAGAACATTTGCCCCATGTTACATAAAGCCTTCCTGGAACGTTCTAAGGATGTTTCCGTTTTGACTGCAAGAATGTTTGTTGTGAAAGTTACAAGCATATAATATAATATACAAACAAATATATCCCTAATATTGATTCACAAGAAATGTAAGTGGAATTCCTTAATAATAGGTTTCAATTTTCAGTTTTATTGCACACTATTCTAAGATGTTTTATTTCAAAACAGCTTCTAAGCAAAGACAGTTAGTAACATTGATGTGTTTACAGTCTTTGCATTTCCCACAACTGCAAATTAAACTTTTGCCCAGATGTCAAGTTCCTCATTTCCATCCTTTCAATTATTATATTGTCACATATTTAAATGTTGAATTTGCACTTGCACTTGAACCTGTAAAGCCTCAGATTTAAATATAAGCAGTATTAATGGGCACTAAGTCAGATGAAAAAGCATCAATAACTTGTGCATAAAAAAATGCATGATGGGAAGCAAGCAGAATTGTTGTGTGATTTCAGAAGAGAAACATGTTGATAGAGCTGGATATGGATGCTTAAGCCCCAGTGAACCCATGCATAAGTAAGCAAGGCTTTGTATTTTTAAAGCAATAGAGAAAGTTTGGAGGAGTTGAAGGTATTAAAATTGCATGAACTGTGGGGATGCTCCAGGACTGGATTTTTACCATCAGCCCGTAGTGCTCAGTGTGATAAAATCACAATTGTCTCCCAGTCAGCTTTACTCTAAAATACAAGCTTTACTGAAATCTGAAGACTTAAGATTTTCTCTCTCCTTAGCTGCAATACTGCCTGTAAATAGACTCACTAAGATAATGAATAATGCTCGGCTGAAGTTATTGTAATTCCAGTGGATTTAATCAATAGCAAATTTAGCACAGTCTGCTTAAGTTTGGTAATTAAAGTAACTAAAAAATATAGGCCAACACACTGTTAGAGAGGCAGCTATATATACAGAAGCTTATGGTGGATGAAAACAAGAGTGGCATCTCAAAAGTAAGGACATTGTCATGTTTAAAACCAATGCTGTTTTTTTTTCTGCAGTGCAGGTATTTGTCTCTATACAGACAGACAAACTATGAGGAATGGCATTTGTTTTCAGGGTCGACCGGTCATGCATGGAAACCCAGCCCAAAAGAGGAAACTGTTCTGTGGCCTGAACTTTTGATCCTGCCCTGGGGTTCATTGTCCAACCAATGCGAGGAAGGTTTCAGGGTCAGAAACACCCACAAACAGTATCATTCACATTCCACATAGCATTCAGTGAGGCATTATGATGTAACCATTTCGTCTTTATTAGCAAATTGCATCATGTTCTTAAATTACATCAAAGCCATGGCAAAACTGCAATAACTTTAATCCAAAGAGGCAGCTAAGAGTGGCATATCTGCATTATCATGGTAGTTCTACAGATGCCACAGGTTTCTTCCAAAAGCCGATGTGAACGGTGGACACTACATTTGAATGGATTGTGTTTATAGCGCACCTTTCATCATTAAGGATTATATACCCCTGCCCCTTTGGTGCGCCATGGCATACCTGTAGCAATGTCAAGGTGATCCGGAACTTTGAAAAGCTTCCCCATTTCCCTGTGTTCACTCTTCTGTACAAAAGATATTCACTGTTTCTGCACATCAACATGGGGATTTGGAAATGGTGGGGGGATCTGCTCTATGCTCAACTCATGTGGTGAAAGTCAACATTGGCTGCTGTACTGCTGATAGGAAAGTGAAGAAGAGTGTGCAGGCACCGCACTGACAAGCTCCACATCGGTCTACACAGCAAGGTGTGGAAGCAGCCACGGTTTTTCACATAAACATGGATGAAGTTTTCTTTAGTGCAGTTATATTTCTCTTTAATAGGTGGAGAGATTGACAATGATTAAGTTCACATGGTGATTGCATGTGATGTCATTTGGATGCACCCACTACAGATTACTGCCTTGGTCAGCTCTGTCCTTGTCCCGGTGAAATTGTACCAGATATGTTAGCAGACCAGAAATTTCACGGTGTGTTTCTGAGCTGTGTCATAGTGGAGACACATGAAAATAATGACTTTTTCTGAATTTCATGGTACGGCATTGAATGGAGGGGTCTGGAGTTGGGGGGGATTCTTTTCGACCACCAGCAGCACATTTATTTCATTACCTGTGCCCATTCAAAGCAGCAACAGAAGAGATTAACAAAAGGAACAATTGGCAAATCTTCACACCATCATGGTCCTGTCCATTAATATCTGTAGGAAAATGGGGGGAAAAAAGGCCCAGCAGCCATTGTCTGTCACCCCCTCTGTGCGCCATTCAGATGCACCACTCACGATAGCAAGAGAGGGAATAAATGTTAATGCCTCTGCCCTGTATTGGTTATTTTTAGATTTCCATTCAGCAGATTTATTCCAGTGTCTCTCTCCTGCCAGGTGATTGGTTCAGGGGGGCGTGCGCGCTTCTGCCCGTCCTACGCGGTCCTTCTTCTCCGTCCTCCCCCTCATCCCCCTGCCGAAAGGGGAGGCAGCGCCGGATTTGGTGCGGTCTGCAGCGCGCAGCTGAGCTCCTTCAACGAGCAGCGTGGGGTCTCCTCAGGCTTAGGGGTGTGAAGGACTGAGCCAGCCGCTGCTGTTCTGACTGCTGAGACAGTGTCCTGAGCCCTTCAGCACCCCAGGGCAGGAGGCCAGAGCGGCCCCATGCTGTATCTCGCGGGCGTGACACTCCGTCCCCCGGCTCACAGCTGGGCGAAGTGACAGCCAGTACAGGAACGGGGTGTTTTAACAGGATCCAAAGTGACCGTGTCACATATCTCGCGCTTCCCTTTATTTGACGTCCGGACATTTTTGTCATTTTCAAATGACTGGTGTGACCCGCAGCCCACGCGCCTGTGACAACATGATTATTTCGCACTCGAGTATTATCCTGAGTTTTTTGTGGTTATGATAATGCTAATGAATTAGCAGAATTAACAGAAAATTTCTCATTGCTTGAGGAGCTATGGAGTGCACTAGCTGGAACTGTTTTGTTGTGTTACATACAAGTAACTTACTGGACATGTGTTGCATGTGCTATCATACACTTAACTTGTTCATACTCTTTGAAATAGCTTTTATTTGTATTATCGAAAAAGGGAATTAAAAATAATAATAGTGGTACAATTGTTAAAATTAAGCAAATCACGCTACGTGGTTGATGTCAACATAAAATGGCAGCGCTTTTGATTGTGTCAAGCAGATCAAAAGTTTGTCACAATTTAGGTTTTAG
Organism: Megalops cyprinoides; assembly: GCF_013368585.1. NCBI lineage: Eukaryota > Metazoa > Chordata > Actinopteri > Elopiformes > Megalopidae > Megalops > Megalops cyprinoides. Next base: position 9,932,662 of record NC_050589.1, read on the forward strand.
CTTGTTTTGAGAGGTTGTTTTGTTTTGTTTTTTTTTAAAAAAAAGAAAGAAATTTTGCCTTTTTTCTGGTGCCATCTTGTTATTCAAGCAGAGCACACACGCAGAGATGAAAACCTCGCCGAACGAAGCTTTACAAATCTGACTCGGGGAGAGGAGTACCTCCTGCTGCTCATTTGCACATCCCTTTTTATCCGAATCAATATTTTAAAACAGTAAATAAATAATTGGGGCCTGAAGCCCCCTGGGCGCCTCGGCGTTCTGTCTGTGAGGCCTGGCGTGAGCAGGAGAGGGCTGCCGTCTCTGCTCGTCTCTCTCCCTCTCTTCCTCTATTGTTGATATTAGCAGCTTTTGTCACCTCTGAAATGACTGCTCCCCAGGCACACCTAATTGCTTGTGAAATGCTTCAACTGAGACCGACTGAGGGTGTGTGTGACTCTAACTGGTGTTGTCACCAGGGCTCAGACAGATGGCTGTGTGTTCTCAGAGCCGCTGTTCTGAAAACTCTCCCCCCCCCCCCCCCCCCCGTCATCTCTCCGCCCCCCTCTCCCATCCCCTCCTTTTCACAGAGGCACCTTGATGTGAACATGGTCACGGTCAACACTCTCTGCTCGGTTGCACCTCAGGCTTGGGGGGGAAGCAGAAGCACCCCTCCAGAAGAGAAGCAAAAACATTGAGGTTCGGTTGCGATTGTAAGCAGATCGTACTGAGGGAAAATAAGAGAGAGGGATGTAGGATGCACTAATTGTGCCTACGTCATCTATCTATTATTATAAAATGGCCATGATCATGCTGACAATCATCATCCTTATCATGTTGATCAGGACAAAGATGAAGATTACAGTTGTTGTGCTCATGACGATGATGATGATGATGATGTTGATGATGAAGACGATGATGATGATGACGTTAAAGTTGAAGCCTATGATTCTAATAACACGGAATGGTATACTGGACCCCAGCAGTGTCCACCACTTGTACTTCCTTTGTGGTTTCCTCCCTCCTGTCTTTCACCGCTTGTCATAACAGATTCGTGCTGTGCCAGTTCTGAAGCTGCTCTGTACGCGTACAGATGTGGTGGACAGTGCGCTGTCAGATGCATCTCCTCATCTATCAATCATCCAGCAAACCAAACAAACACATACAAACACACACTGTGAGGCTTTCCTGATCTGTGGTACAGCTATTGGCTTTACATTTCCAATTGTCTGTGCCCCATACTATTTATGTTAAGAAAAGCTAAATCTCTAATTGTTGATTGTTATCTGTAATACAGAGCATCTGATGAATCATTAGCCCACTAAGACACAATAAAATCTTTCTTGGTTGGTTTGTTTCTTGCCTCTTTTTTTTACATGTTTTCTCATGCATCCAGCTAACTGATACTCAGTCAAAGGGTCTAAAATCAAAGTGAGTTTTAAGGTAATGGATTTGCTACCAATCTGTGAATGAACATGTGACCGGCTTAATACAGAACCCGCAGGCAACGGTTAAACACGTGGCTTCACAAATGCAAACATACAAACATGCAAGCAATAAAATGAAGAGGAAATATTTCTGGTTTCGTTTTCACAAGAACTCCTCAGCACGTACGATTAAGGGGAAAAAAATGGATTTTCTTCTCTCTCTCTTTCACCCATCCTTCTTTATATAGCAGCATTCAATATGAAACATGCCAGATCTCCTCCTCTTCCCAGAGGCCCCAGACGAAGCGTTCAGGTTTATATTTAAATGGATGGCCGAGCCGCTGACAGGCCTACAGAGCACTTAGTACACTGGAGTCATCCTGTTCAATAATGCAGCAACACGCATGCGACACGCACCAGGCGCGGCACTCTGTGCGGCTCGCGGGGGTGGGGGGGGGGGGTGGGGGGTCTTTCTTGCCTCTCTCCGCTGGACTCTGACTTTTTTTTTCCACTTGCCCACCCCCAGAGGGTCTGTGCTGTCCAGTGGTGGCAGTGTTAGATGCTGGTCTCACACGGGGTACGTATGTTTGTTTGAGTTCTAGAACTCATAGGCGGGGCACTGAGACCATAAGTTCAGTGGACTCGCATGGAATGACCCAGCTGAGCAATTTTGCTGAATGGAGAGATCTATCGCAACAATAAGCCCCTCAGAACGGGATTATAAATGCATTCATATTCACGTACCGTCAGAAACAGTCAGTGACATAGTGATAGTCATTGTAATCAAAACAGAAAATGTCCAGGTCGTTTCAGTAGAATGTATGTGGCATCACTGTTTTCTGACTATTTATCTGCCTTCACAAAGATATTTTTAGGCAAAAAGAAGGCTGTACATGCTGTTTACATGTGCCTAGGTTAACTTTGTTCACTTTGCTTCTGTTTTAGAGCATGGTTATAAAACTTGATTTGCAGGACAGGTGGATGCAGATTTGACTCCAGCATAAGACTATATTTTACTGACGTACTAAATGGTTTCAATAAAATACCCAACTGTGTAATGGATATTATATAAAACTGTACGTCTTGAAAGAGAATCTGCTAAGCAAATAACAATAAATTGGAATGACTAAGACTCTCTAAGGCCACTAAACAACAACGACTGTACACATCTTCTGATCAAGTCTGAGGATACAGAAATACTGGGTTCAACATATTTTATCTCTTGAATAAAGCCATTAATCTTGCAATCATTGCTGAATGGATCTAATTATGTAATTTTCATCAAAACATTTTTTTTCTAAATGTACACATTCGTGTTGTTTTACTGGCCAAATTCTGCACAATTACAAGGATTTCACACCTGTGTTCATGAACATGCAAGATATGGGACAGAGTAAGAGGAGGATTTGAAGTTATGTCTCAATGTAATGCTACCACCTTGTGTTGTGAGGTGGTAATACCAGTGTACATTTTTCCAGCAATTTACCTGAACAACGTAAGACACCAATGGACCCTGCATACTTGCTAAAAGGCATTTATTTCATTCAGCCAATTGATATTGTATTAGCTTGCTAAAATAACTCACAGAGGATCTAGTACGACCACTACTACCACCAGTATCACACTTCTCAACCATCTTCAGCTTTGTGGGAACTAAAAATCAAACAAATACTTCCAACAAAATGTCTGACAGTGCTTGTGCAAGGACAGAAGGCCTTTTCAAAGACAGTTGCTCAGGTAACCCACTCTATGAATAGCAGGGAGGCTGATGGAGTTAATTGTTTGGTGGTTGCTTTAATTAAAAAGGACTTAATAATGGTATGCTGTTTGGGCTGTTTCGTGCAAAATACACTGAAATCCATCTGAAATCCATTTGGACTTGTTTGAAAATGTCTTACTGTTGCAAAAAAATAAATATCAAGCTTATTGTATTATTTTTTTTGTCACAGACAGACCTGAATTTTGCATCTGACCACAGGGAGGAGGGAGAGGGGTCAACATTAAGTCAGAGATCTTCTACAGAGAAACAGAGCAGATAAAGAACGTGTGATTTCTTAAGCTTAAGATTAAGTTACAGTAACACCAGGGTCTCTGTTTTGGCACTGAAATACACTGCACTATGAGGGATAGGGGTTGGACTGGGGTCACAAAGGGATCTCTGGGACAGGTCCAGTTAAGGACAATTTTTGATACCACTCACAACACTCACTGAAGTGTTAAAATTCTGAATTATACGTAATTTTCTTTCATGTCTCAAAACCTGACTGTTTTGCATTTTTAACATTTTAAATCTCCAATGAGTTTTAAGATAAGATAAGATAAGAAATACTTAATTAATCCCGAGGGAAATTTGAGTGTCACAGCAGCACTGTCCACTGTGCACAAATCAAACACAACAACAATAGAATAAAATAAAATAAAATAAATAGAAAGGTTGCATCTGTCTGTCTGTATTGTGCAGCAATTTGAGTGTCATTTAAAAACCTGACTGCAAAAGCACAGTATGATGCATAATTCTATTATGCTTTCATAATCCATTCCAATTTTATGTAAGTAGCTCATCCCCATTGTGGACAACTGATCATCTGAAATCATAAAATGACACCAAAACCAAAATGGAGACACTCAGGGCTTTTGAAATCTTTGCTGATGAAGCAAGCAATTTTACAGTCCCTTCAGCATTACTATCTTCAATGTAGTTATTTCTGAAGGGATCAGACAGATCATAGAAAAAAATTAATTAATGGGGTTTTACATGATCATTCAGACATCAAGGATAAAGCTTGGAATTCTCCAGAATACTGTACATATCATAATTCATCACATTTTCATGTTTGACCAGGCTTCCCCTTTAAGCAGGTATAAATAATGACTGTGTACGCAGATGCAAGGATTTTGCAATGATGCCAGCTGTTTGGTGGCTTCTACCACATTTATGAGTTTCTGAGGGTACTGTCAGGGCTATGATTAGTGTATATTTCAGTTGTAGCAGCTGCTCTGCAAATCTTCAGAAATACAAACGCTGCAGTTTAGAAGTTCATCCCCATTGACTCCAGCATGTGAACCATATGTTCTTGCTCTGAAAAACCACTTGCGGCTAAGTGACATGAATTATAACCAGTTTCCAGGTTCTCTGAACATGAAACTGCAACTGTGCTCATTTCTGTATGGATACTTATGGTGTGTTTTCCTTGTTGAATAAAATCTTTTCAGACTAATCCAGATTTGCACAGAAACCCATTTGGGTCATAAGAAAATGAATACAAGAATGATCAACAATGAGATGTCTTCTTATGATCAGTTTTTATTTTTTAATTATAAGTTACCAAGTAACAATTATGCTTTTATTTCTTATTATTAGGTGTCCATCTGTTAGTGGTATGTTTCCATTCTATGCACACAACACACATACACATAACAATTAAGACAATATATGAGATACTTTATAGAAATAAATTTAGAAAGTCATAATAATGGGATATTAAATCAAAATTATGAGAAAATCTAAATTTAGGACTTACTGTGTCATCATTGTAAAAAATTACCTAAAATAGCAATAGAATTTTTACAGGTATTTATCTGCGCAGATGTTTCTCGGGAAAAAAAAAATCAAAAGTAACGCATTTACTGTAAATTTTAAAATCCCATAAAGGGTTTAGTATTAAACAGAGTTGAGCGTTATTAAATATCCGTTAATAACAGATTCACATAAATAGCTTATCAGTTTTTCTCTCCACATGATTTTTTCATATATGGGCTATATTACTTTTTTGCAGATAGTTCTCAAACGCAAGTTATCCCTCCACTGTAAACCGGAACATTGTTTCGCATGGCCACGGTTTCCCGAATAGCGCGCACCTCAGTTTTTACGTCGTTTCCTCTTACGCAATTAGCGTAGATTAGTTCGTAGATTTTCAGCGTCGGACACGCGTTTACACACGTGTGTATCTCTGTGCAAATATGGCTGCGCCCTGGCCGTAACCACACGTCTTAATGTTATTTAAAATACAATTAATTTATAAACAATAGTGCCGAACGAAGCGTCTGTATTACGGTAAGAAACTACAGTAGTCAGTCAGCTAGCCAACTAGGAAATATTATCAAGAAAATGACTCGGTTTCGAAACATAAAGATCCAATTAATTAGAAGTAGCTAGTTAGTTAACTTAGCAACATAACTAAATGGTTTACGAGTTACGACAGAATTATTAATAGCGTAGTCACTTGTTTTGAGTTTTGCTCATTTTTGTAAAGGTGTTAAATGTCTCCTTGTAGGAGCATGTAGCTGATTAGATAAAACTTCGGTGCTATTACAAGCTTGCTATCTCGCTGGTTTACTTCCAGAAATAACCTAGCTTTACCTCGCTAGTTAGAGTTGCTGTTGTTAAGTTATTTGACAGGTCAAAGCTATTGACAACAGTGGTGTAGGGGGAGCAGGACCTTTAATTCATATGTTGCCTTTTCGATTCCCTGGTGGGGTACTATTGCGGTTGAATACCTATCCCTAAGCAAGTTACTTGCCTCCAAATCGCATAGTTTTCTAACTATATTACTGGATGGTATCTACCGCGTGTAAATCGCTCTTTATAAAAGTGTGTGTTAAGCAAGAAGTGTAACGTGTTAGGAAGTATCTCTGGATAAAGTCATGCGCTGACAAATATAATTGTATGTTCCCTATCTTAAAACGTATACGAGGAATCTTGGTTCACTTTGACCTAGAGCAGTGTTTCTCAAACCTCTCCTGGAGGACCCCTTGTCCTGCATGTTTTAGATCTCTCCCTGCTCCAACACAGCTGATTTAAATGATCAGTTTGTTATTAAGCGGCTTCAGAAGTTCATAACAAGTTGATCATTTGAATCAGCTGTGTTGGAGTAGGGAGAGATCTAAAACATGCAGGACAAGTGGTCCTCCAGGAGAGTTTTGAGAAACGCTGACCTAGAGTAACCTATATCTTACCCTCCCGCTGAATGCGCACCCTCTGGTCTGTTTTTGGCTGCTATAGAATGTCAGGCGAGGAGGAGAAGGTGGTGGAAGAGCCTGAAATGGGAGAGGGCATGGAGGGCACCGGAGAAGTGGAGGAGGACAAGACTGAAGAAACTAATGGATATGGAGAGGCCGAGGGCCCTGATGATGATGATGAAGATGATGATGATGATGATGATGATGATGATGTGGTTGAGGAGGAGGAGGAAGATGATGCCATGCAAGGAAACGATGAGGAGAAACAGAAGTCCACGACCAAAAAGACCACACCAGGAATCCTGTATTTGGGTCATATCCCACCCAGGCTAAGGCCCAAGCACGTGCGGAACATGTTGAGTGCATATGGAGAGATCGGCAGGATCTTTTTGCAGCCTGAGGGTAAGGTTACGGCCACTTGTAAACAGCATGACTGTTCAGCTCCATGGGAGGAGAGAACCAGAACGGGAGCATCTCAGTTTCAGTCCTGAAATGGCCGTGTCATTTCAGCACAATCAACCAGTCAGCTAATGGCTTGTGCACTTTGCACTTAGAGTCACTTCACATTGTTAGCAAACTTCCCACAGTCATTCGAGTGAAGTTTAGGCTCTATACCAGGTAGGGTTTGAGGTATAGATGTCAAATTGAGATTGAAAGTTGCAGATGTTATTTTTTCCAGTGTCCCAACAAATTATGTACATAGATGCCCCTTTTTTAGAGGTCAGGTATCATGGACGTAGAGACCTGATATATAGCAAAACATCAATATAATTATTGATGAACACCCTCCTTAAATCAGAAGGAAAACATCAAATCATTTTCAGTTACACCAAAAAGTCACATAGAGGCATGTTGCCTAAATGCTTCCATGTAAACCTTTTAAAGCTATTTTTATCTAATAACTATATCCCCAAGTTCATCTCCCTTTTTAAAACCCTTTATGGTGAACTTCATTGCTCAATAACACAACACTGCTTTTAGCTCTCCGGAATGCATGCTGTCGTCTGTGACACACTTTCTACACCAGGGGATGCAGGATCTGCTGTGGCCAGGCTACATCATTACAGACATTAACGGAGGACAGCTGGCACATTTATACATATGAATGATTTAAGAATTTTTGCTTAGAATTTGAAGTAAAAGTGAGAGCAAAATACGGGAGCCCCAAAAGAATATTCGTGGTTCGGAATGGACTGCCTGAGGTCTAAGGTCTACGGCCTGAGGCCTAAGGTTCTCGTTAGGCCTCTAAAAGCATGATATGAAGCTAGTATTAACAGGTTCTTCATTAAAAGAGAAAGGAATGAAAATAGTGGTGTTAATCGCAGTGTCTCTCTGTTAGACCACTCTGTGAAGAGGAAGAAGAAGAAAGCTGGGGTTAAGGCACGCAGCTTCACTGAAGGCTGGGTGGAGTTCAGAGACAAACGGGTGGCCAAGAAGGTGGCTGCCAGCCTGCACAACACGCCCATGGGAGCCCGCAAGAGGAACCGCTTCAACGACGACCTCTGGTCCATCAAGGTACAGCTTCCTTTTGCTGTCTTTTTCCTGTGTTGTCTGCATTGCGTGCACTCCCGTAAGCTACACCTAACTACCTCGTTGGGCATATAAACAGAGACTGACTGAAGTCCCTTCAGATAAATTTAGTGTCGCTCTCATGACACTGTAGCATGTGCTTAGACTAATCCTGTTAATGGTGGAAAGTGTTCATGTAGTAATTGTCAGCTCTATTTTTGAAACCACTCGTGAAATGGGGGGAAAAAATGAGTGTTTTGCTATTTTCGTTACAAGTGTATGATTAAAAGTGATTTTCAAATGGAAGTTTTGGTACCATTATGTTCTTGTCCACCGAATGGTAGTTGCAGTTGGCAGCAAGTTTCAGCTCTCAGATCGCATTATCTGTCAGCTCTGTGAGCTTCTCTGCCAGAGAGTTTATTATTAAATATGTCCATATGTCTGTGGTAATATTCAGGCATTTTTGTTGAACAGTCTATGATTCCAAGCCAAGGTTTTGTTCCTTTGCGATTTCAGTTTTTGTGTTGAGGAGCTTGTGTAAGCCATATTTAGGCCATTCTTATTACCAGCTCATAAGAAGGGGATTTTTAGAAATCCCCACAACTGGTTGAAAGCCATGTTTTTATGTTTTGCCAATGAATTTGGAGACATCTGTGTATTTGTTGCTCAGTGTGTGCGCAGCAACCTTTATGCTGATAGGATTATCAGTTAGGAATTTTTCATATGGTGTACATAAATACTGTCAGTCGGTTGGCTTGCAGCAGCCATGTTTTTTTTTTTTCCCCAAGACAGAGACTTCTTTTTGTTGAACTTACCAGTGGGTAGCATCAGTATTTTCTCTTCACTGAACTTACAAAATGCTGGTACTACCATCGGGCATTCCAAATTTTGTGCCAGTTGTTATGGTACTTAATGAGAAGGTGTCATTTAAGCATTTTGCAATCGTTGCACTGTGAATGGTTTGTATGTTGTCTTTAACAAAAACATTTAAGCATACGGGTATGGAAAATTACTCACATGCACAAATTATATGTACTCCGTATATCCATAGACATTTGCAAAACTAGCTCTGTCACTTGGGACTGTTTTCCCACATTACCTCACACACCTTTTATCCTAACCTGACCGTATACCATAATTTGGTTAAAGAACATAGATGTAAATGTAGTCTTCTGGGTGAATGCTACAAGTGAAACAGATACTGGATATCGGGCAGTGAAAATCAAAGTTGAAACGTCAGTAGCCCCGTGATTTTACGTACAGAATTCATTCCCGTGGCAGGAGTAGGTTGTCTGTGTGTGGATGGGGGGCTGTAAATGCTGTTATTCACTCTGCCCGCATGCCGTGCCAGTATCTGCACAGGTTCCATTGGTGTCACCTGAGCGAGCGGCTGGCCTACGAGCAGACGGTCCGTCAGCAGCGGCTGAGGACCGAGATCTCCCAGGCCAAGCGCGAGACCAACTTCTACCTGGCCAACGTGGAGAAGAGCCAGAACCTGGAGAAACTGAGGAGGAAGAAGGAGAAGAAGGGCGAGGCGGTGGAGGAGAAGACCTGGGACTTCACGCAGCGCCGCACCGAGGACGAGATGCGGCAGAGCCGGCTGCGCAGGCAGATGTCCAAGAAGAGCCTGAAGAAGGCGCAGGACAAGGCCCGAGTCATCCAGGAAAAGGCCCAGTCCAACGTCTCCCTGCTGGCCAAGATCTTCAACAGCGCAGCGGCCAAGGACTGACAGAAACTGTGGAACAGGCTGGGCAGTGGTCCCCCGCTCACACACAGGAGAGACAGGGAGAGAGCTGGAACAACTACTGGCTGCTAGGAGCAGATTTTATTTCCCTGCCAAAAGAAGCTCAGCTCAGCTCTTTTTTTAGGTTTATGTGGTTGCTAACACAACCTATTCAAGGCCAAGCTTTTGCCCCGAGTTTGTTTCATAAACTATTCATAAGACTGGTTTTCCTATGGGACCTCCCCTGTTTAAAGAGGTGGTATATGAATATTTCTTTATTGTAGACTGCTGTGGCTGAAAGACTCTTTAGTCATCTTGTGTAATAAACAGGTATATTACCATGCCTTTATCAAAGCCACCCTTACTGCCCAGTACTGAACCCTCTAAGTGACAGGCACTAAATGGCTAAGACTGAGATGTCTGGTGTTTGGTGGTGATTACTTAACAGCAGGTTTTTTTTTGTTTGTTTAAGTGGAAAGGGCCCCTGGGTCTGGCTTTTATACAAGTGTTGTGAAAGAACTAATAATGTTGGGGATCATTTCAGCAAACAAACAGAATTACAGGTCTTATCTGTTTGGACGCAGATAGAGTAGTTACCTTATTGCTTGGGGTACTTTGGGCAAGCAGCAGGAAAGAAGAAAAAAAACAATATTGAGGGAATAAAGGAAGGAAGATATTGAAAAGATAAACAGGTCACTTCTAGCATGGTAAGAACTGTCTCTGTCTACAGCTCACAAAATGTGTCTGTACTGAAGGTGAACATTCCACATTAAAGCCTTGAAAATGTGTATTTACAAATGTTTTTACATGTTTGGAGTGATACCCCTCTCTTTGTAATGGAGCAGATTTAAGCAGATGGAACAAGTTTGAAAAGATTAAAAGATCACATCCCAAATGATTATATATATATTTTTTTACTAAACTGTTACATTTCTATCTTTGTGGACTTTATTTAACTTTTATTAAAGTCCACATTTTATAAAAAGCAACCATGATTGGAAATTAAATACTTTCTAAGTTGGCACTGTAAATTTGGTCCATCAAATATGTCAAAAAAAACAATCACAGAAATCTAAACCATATAGTAGGAAATGCCTTTCTGTGTGTTTCCTCTCAGGGGAAGTATGTAATTTAAAAAGTTCATTTAAGCAATCCAGCTAATCATTTCTTTCAACATGTTCATATGGTGTGTAAAATCCAATAAAAAGTTATTTGATAGATGATAGTCATGAAGGTAACTTACTCACTATGCATCTCATACAAAAATGCCCCCCCCCCCCCCCCCCCCCCGAGCTTTCCAGTTTACATAAACCGTTGTTTTCTATTCTCATATTGCACAATTTGATCCATTTCAGGTTTTCTTGCTTAGCTGACACCAGATGCTGATTCTGGACTGCTAAGCGCAAATGAACGGACCATTACTCTCGGGATGTGTGCAGTGATGGCTTTTCATCTTTGTTATTTCACTTTTATCGTTGTTGAGATATTGTGTACGAGAGCACTGTGGCTGGTGATGCTCTTTAACCTGAAGTGGAAAAGATTGCAGTCCGACTTCCCACTTTTTGTAAACGAATCAACTCAAGGTCTGGCTGGTGTGTCCCTATCCCAGGAAGATGGACTTCTCAAGCCCGTCCTCCACTTTGGTGTACTCCAGGTGGGACTGGAAGTAGCGGCTCTCGTAGCGGGGGCTGTTTCGGATGTATGCCAGGTACTCGGGGGTCCCAGGGCAGATGACGTTGTCTGCCAGCAGCACAGCGCCTTTTCTTAGCAAGCCACACTCCTGGATGGACAGAGAGACAGACAGACAGACATATTATGTACATGGTATAGCTAGATATAAGATAAATACTAACATCTACGTTGCATCTCTCGTGTGTATCCAGTGACTTTCATGTATTTTTGTGTGTCTGTGTGTGTGCGTGCGCATGCGTGCATGCGTACATGCGTACACACATACATGCACGCAAAACTTGTGACTGTACATACAGCATGATTGGGTGCAGTGTATGGTAGCTGACCTCAAGCAGGTTGGTGTCAGGAAGGTAGCGGTCCTTCCAGTGGTCCAAGAAAACAAAATCGAAAGTTTCAACCCCGAAGCGCTCCTTCATCTGGGGGATCAGGTCTCCTGAAGGCCCCTCCACCAGCTCAACCTGGACCATCGGCAGCAGCATCAGGGGTGGGAGGGGGGGAGTATCAGGGGTGACAAACACATATGTTCCCCTCTTCCTTCTGCTCTTGTAGAGATGCTCTAATGCTCTCGAACTCTACCATTGTATTATAAGTAATCTTCTACCATCATCACACCCTACTACTTTATCACAAGAGATGTTCTAATTCAATCACACTGTACCCCTGTTTCACAGCTAACATTTTCATGCTATGATACTCTACCACTGTATCACAATGTTGTAATCTTATCACACTTAACCACTGTATCACAAATGATATTCTAATGTTATTCCACCCATCACTGTATCACAAGTAATGTCCTAATGCTGTTAAATGCTTCTTTTTTCTCATTGGGGGTCGTATGTGAACAACCCCTCGTTTCTGTCGTATCTCTCTGGCAGATCCTAAATCCCCACCCTCTCATTGAACCCCGCTTCTCTCTCTCTCTCTCTCTGTGTACTCCCCTGGCCCCCTCACCTTGTCCTGGACCCCTGCCCAGCTGATGACCTGGCGGGCCACGGCGGCGTAGTCGGGGTTGAACTCCAGCGTGATCAGGCGGGCGCCGGGGGGCAGCAGGCGGGCAATGCGCACGGTGGAGTAGCCACAGTACGTACCGAGCTCCAGAGAGGTGTTGGGGTTCAGCTCGCTCACCACAGAGTCCAGGATGGAGCCTGTTTATAGTTACACACACACACACACACACACACACACACACACACACACATGTACACGTACACACATATACACACACAGGATAATGTATCCTCAAATAGCTGGTAATGAAATGATTGCCCTTGTGATCTCTTAAGAGACTATTCAGCTATAATTGGACTACTAAATGCAATGGTACGGTCTCATGATGCGATGCTAATGTATATTGCCCAACCTTCTCAGATATATGCTTGACACGATGCAGTTGCATGTCATAAAAACAGCAGTGTTTGCAGAGACTTGTTAATATCAGGAATGTAATATTACAGAAACTGATTAAAATGAAAAGATGAAGATTAGAAGTTAACTGATTAAAAGAAACTCATTACATTGTTCCTACATGTTGGTTACCAAAGACACTAAATTGTGGATTTTGGATTTTGGTTAAATCTTTGCATCCATTGATGAATTAATCATTTGTGACTGACTGGGGACACTGGTGTGACCTTTAACTGTTACATGAGCCAGACAGGCAGCTGGGCATAAGTAGCGAGCTGTTAAAACCTGTTGAATGTCAAGCTAGGTGAAAATCAATGGAAACACATAAATTATGCCAATGTGGCCCACTTATCAGGAGATGAATGTCCTTTATGCCATCACAGAATTGTAAAGGTAGACAGTGCTCTGCCTCTCACCATCTGGGCAATGGTCAGTTATGTCTGAGCTTGGTGGTAGTCCAAGTTTGTGGCAGTACAAGCTTTGCAGCTGAAAATGGTAATAGTTTTATTACATGGTGTGTGTTATCACAGCAGTCATTGTGGCAACGTTTCCCACCGTAGCGCTTTAGTACAAATACAGCACTAAAGATTTATTATCTAATGATTAGCACTAAGTCTGGCACTCATGATTCAGTATCTGTTCAGCTACATGCCTAATACAATGAATGTTCTTTCAGTGAAACGGTCTGGATAAGAGCATCTGCCAAATGAATATATGTAAATGTAAAATATATGCAATAAATTCAGAATAGTCACAATCAGGGAATTAGGAGCTGTCAGTCCAGCTCCTAATTCCCAATTCCAGTAAGTGTTGAGTGGGGCTGATATTAGGCGAGCGGGGCATCTGTGGCAGAAATATTTCATGTGTCATCTCCCAAGAAGGCTGCTCTAGCACACGCACCATGAGGACATGTGTTCACAGCCCATAGGAAGGGCAGCGAGTGACATCCTGGGACTTCATCATCCCAGCACTGAGCTGCTGGATTGGTCCGTTGTTCATAAATATTAGCATATTTTTCTGATACGCCTGCACCACAAAAACAGCTAATCGGTAACCACCTGTTAACCTGCAAAGATGCTTGGGTAGCTGCAGCCTGGAATGGCTGGTACAGCAGAGCTGGCAGTGTGAAAATGAGATGAGATGATTTCTCAGCCTTGGCGTGGTGCAGTGACTCGTGGTTGCCTTAAATTGTTCCAAAAGCTTGTGATCGACTGGCGGTGTAATCCAGCCAGGTTGGTAATGCTGCGCTTGGCTGTGAACCATGCAGACACTGAGCCACACTGAGATTAGGTAGTCAGTCCTCTGCGGGGGGCATCTTTGTGCCCTTTGGCATTTTGTGTCTCTCTTGGTTTTTGCCTGCCTTGACATCCTAGGAGACATTCTTATAATCACTCTGCTGTTAACTACTATTGTCTATCAATCGTAAATGTCTTAAAGTACTTTGTATAACTTGTATTTAACTCTATCTGCCCAGTGCCTGCCAGAAGCAGATGGGCCCCCCCTCTGAGCCCGGTTCTGCTCAAGGTTTCTTCCTGATAGGGAGTTTTTCCTTGCCACTGTTGCCTTAGGCTTGCTCTCAGGGGGTCTCAGGCCTGGGAACAATGTAAAGCTGCTTTGTGACAACTTGTGTTGTAAAAAGCGCTATACAAATAAAAATGAATTGAATTGAATTGAATTCAACAGGTTGAAACCTGATCTCTTCCCCATTCTCAGCCACCACTCTGAATAATGAGGTGATGTAGTCCTTATGCAACAGTCAGAAACTCAACTGCAATACTGTCAGTCAGGGCAGGTCAGTCAATACCGAACGCTTTGTATCAGTACTGTAAAATTGTATTGTATAATTGTAACTTATATGAGTCACTCTGGATAAAAGCATCTGCTAAATGATAATGTCATATACCATGCCTTTGTGTGTCTGAACGATATCAGAGTGCCTTTGCATTATCATGCTAAGATGTACTCTAGTACATAAATATGCAAGAAAATGTGTGTGTGTGTGTGTGTGTGTGTGTGTGTGTGTCAGCACAGTACATCAGTCTGTCTCTCTCTTTGTCTGTGCATTCATGCAGAGGTCTCATTGACCTAGCAGACATGGGGATTCCTTCACTTCTCATTCTGCAGAGAGCAGTGTGATAAGACCCAAGGCCATTTAACAGCAAAAGAATCAGAACCACAGTCGTAGTAGGCGATTTCTGAAAAAATCTATGGGGGGGGGGGGGGGGGGGCGTATTCTACAGGTGAATGTCAGCACAAAAGGAGGGGAACGTTCTGGAAACAACCATTTATTAGAGGTGCTATTAATATAAGGCCTTTGTCTTTGTCTTTGTCTGGAGGACACGTGAGAAAAAAAGACCAGGATACCTTTCTCATCGCCCACGTTCATGGCCCACTCGCTGTGTCGGCAGAAGTGATCGATGGCAGAGATCACGCTCAGGGGGTCTCCCCGCGTGGCGTTCTTCTGCACGGCCCGCAGGAGGCGCTAGAGAGAGCGCAAAGAGAAAGAGAGGTATGTTTGGAGGTGAGGTCTCACTACATCTCATTCACACTTTGTTAATGAGCACAGACAGGGGCACTTTTTATATTTTCTGGATTTGGCAACCAAAACTTAATTCTCCTGTTTCAGTTATACCTTCAGAATTACACAATGCTGTGATCTGAGCACTGGATTTGAGGAGTACTCCCTTTGATGTAAATTTGTCTAAATGTGTTTCTCTCTATTCTTCTTCCTATCATTACATTAGAAGAGTTAAAATGAAAGAAGTAAGAATGAATAATTAAGCACAAGAATGCTATCCATAGAAGACACAGGAAATCATCTATTGCCAGGCAACTGATTGAAGCCACCTACCTGTGTTTGTTTTTCCATGATGCTACCAGTTACTTATTTGTGTTTCCACATGGGGGGGGTGGAGCAAGGATTAACACGCAGCAGTCACCTCTTCAGTATGGAAGTCGGTAGATCTTTTACATAAAAACCTTGCAACCTCAGGGGCTAAATGAGCAGTTATGGCTATTCTTCACCAGTGTCAATGGGAAGATGTATGCATTTTAAGTTTTGAAAGGCCAATTGTCAACCAAAAAAAAACATGCAGGTTTTGCAAATATTGTGACAAGTATCACCTTCTTTCTTAAATTCATGCTAACTGTATCTGTTAAGTTTTAAGGCTGCAATGTTCAAAGAACATATTTATGTATCTATGAGATGTTTACATTTACATTTATTCATTTAGCAGGTGCTTTTTATCCAAAGCAACTTACATAGGTTACAGTTCTTTACA
The DNA here is from genome assembly GCF_013368585.1 of Megalops cyprinoides. Taxonomy (NCBI): domain Eukaryota; kingdom Metazoa; phylum Chordata; class Actinopteri; order Elopiformes; family Megalopidae; genus Megalops; species Megalops cyprinoides. The sequence continues at coordinate 9,948,636 of NC_050589.1, forward strand.
ATGTTATCCATTTATACAGCTGGATATTTACTGAGGCAATTGTGGGTTAAGTACCTTGCCCAAGGGTACAGCAGCAGTGTCCCAGCGGGGATCAAACCGGCAACCTTTCGGTTACGAGTCCTGCTCCTTAACCGCTATGCTACACTGCTGCCCCATGTTCTTGGCAACTGTTTAATATGCTGATATAGGAAAATGAAACTGGTATGTGTTGTGCCTCTCTTGCATGTAAAATGTATTGATTCCCACTAATAAGAATAGTGGATGACGGTAGCTGTTTTTCTACTGATGTTACAGGACGTTAACTAATTTGTGATGTGTTTATTGACCAAGTAATCACCACTGGTGTGTTTTCTCAAGGAAAATGCGGTGTATGTCTATTAGATAACACAATACTGAAAACGGCTGACACATAATCAAAACATTCACTGAGATCTGAGCCTCACTTCTTTGAATGAACAGTAGAAAATACAGACACAAATATCTAGTGTGCAAGTGAATGCAGTTCATGTTATTCTGTGCGAGTCTGACATTTATCTGGGAGCAGTACACCTGGCATATTGCTGATAAAGACTTGCAAGCATACTGCATCTGTTGCTGATTTTATACTGTTTTCTAGCCCATCAAATGTCATCTGCAAAGGAAACCATCCTCAAATCGTCTGTCAGATCATGTTGTGATTCTGCTTTTAATAAGTAGACTAGTATAACACCACAGAAAAATGGGAAGTAAAAATGCATGGATTCCTTTGATTCTCTTTATGATTAACTTTGAATGACTAATTTAAATGTCAGACATGCTGTATCTTGCCCATCCAGGATTTAACCAACTCCCTAGAAAATGTGGAAAGACTGTCAGAATATCTGCTATCATTTCTATCTTAGAAATGATTAAACCTGTGCATCGGTGGTAGTTCAACAGGAAAAGCACTAAGCAGCTTTTGGAGTAGTGCTAAAGGATAGCACTGCAGCTTGAGGTCCACAATGTATAAAGCTCTGAATTGCCTGATCCATCTCTGCAGAAGCTCTCTGCCTGAGCTTGCACTAAGGATGCATTCTCCTTACACACCCCCACCCCCTCCATTTCCTGCCTGTCCGTTTTGATTTAAATGCACAATATTGTCCTTCAGCAAGTGTTCAGATCACAATCGTAAGGACATGTTTTTTGCATTTTTTTTTTTTTTGCATTTTTCTAGCAGAGCTGCTGTGTAACCCTTTAAATCCAATATGCACGGTTAAAGCTGAACCGCAAAGCAGAAGCGTTCCTTCCTAATTCTCACCATACTCGAAACTAGCACAAACAGGAGATGTGAACGCATACTGAACCAGCCCATCTGGTGAAGAGTAGAGATTTCAAGGTGGACGCTGGTACAGGGTGGCGCTTTTAACTGTTATGTAATCATAACTCGGAAATGAGGAGGGGCGTGTGCAAGACACAGACAGATTGTGAGAGTAAGGGAAAGGGAAAGTGTGTGTGTGTGAGAGAGACAGAGAGAGAGAGGGAGAGAGAGGGAGAGAGAGGGAAGGAGAGAGAGAAGGTAATTTTTTTGTGTCTGCAGAGAGGTCACCTTGGGTCTCGTAGAGCGGGTCAGGAGGTCGAGCGCCCGCTCCACGATGACATCATGCCACAGGAGTGCGCCCCAGGCGTTGTACTGCACGGCCGCGGGTATCAGCCAGGACCACAGCGCATACAGGAGGGCCACACCCGCGGCACACGCAGACAGGAAGTACACCCACATGCTGGCTGAGAGAGAGGGAGACGGGTTAGAACGGAGTGCTGGAACTCCACCAGCAAAGCAAGATTCAGATGGAATGCTGACAGAATTACTGAGCTCATAAAAACTCATGCCTGCTCTCAGGTGCTACCCACTGCCTCTGAATTTCTATAAATTCCTTTAAATTTCTCATGTATTTTGGGCACCAATTACTAGAACTGTAATTATTGTTGCATTATTGTTCTTTCCTTGTGTTTTGTCCCAAAATAGCTTTTTGATTCATAATTTTTAGTTGCCGGCACACATTTAGTCAAAGAGAGAAGCAACCAGTGTCATTTTGCCGAAAGGATTGACCTTTGCACCAACAATTATAATCTCTGACTGGTTAGGTTACCACCCACACAACAATGTCATAGGTTAGTTTGCCACAGCACCAAATTAATATCTAACTTATTACAGTACCTATAACAGCTTGGAACTGTCCTTTTTTCAAAGGTGAAAGCACCTGTGAAGGCTGTCTCAACCGGCTAACGCTAGAAAGGACCAGACACCCGTTGCTATTTGATGGCACATCCTGCCACTTATTTGTGATAATTAAAACATGGTCTCTGGACGGCTGCCATCCGCCTCCCTCCGCTCCCCCACTCACCCTCCCGTTTCATCTTTTGTGTTTGCACTAATGAGATGCGTATCTAAAACCCAGCTAATGAAACACTCGGCCGCAGCCCGCAGGCCACGTTCACAGCCTCTCTCGGTTGTCATCCTCACATCCCCTCTCCATTTCTCAGCCCTGCCTCCCTCTCCCTCCTTTCCTTGCCCCCCCCCCCCCCAGCCTGCGAAACCCCCTCTCGCTGGGCGAGCCAGAAGGTTTCCGTGACACACAGGGCAACTTTTGTATCACAACACAGCAAATCAACCCCTGGGTAAGAGGCCAGAAGAAGGAGAAGAAAAAAACTTGGAAAGGCAGTGAAACGGAGCTAAAGAGGGAGAGGAGGGCTGTAGAGAGGAGGGTAAAGCAACTCCTGATCTCTGAACAGGGAGTGCAGCCAACTCTGGCTTCCTATTTGTGAAGGAAAGAAAGAAATGGACAGGGGAAAAGGGGGCATGAGCGTTTTGCTCGGGTCTGGATGTTGCCATCTCACACAAAGTTTGAAGTATGGCCACGGGCCCAGAGTTAAGAGCCATGTGACGAACAGCAGGTCCTCTCAAACAGAGGCTGTTAGCCATTAACCGCCCGACTGCTGGAGAAAACTCACAGTGTTTGAATCCAACTTCATGGTGTCTGAATCTTTTTAATTTTTCTGACAGGTATCTGTGAACACATTCCAAGCACAGCAACAGTAATTATGCTCAAGTTTATTTATTTATTTTTGATTATTTTACTAATGGAACAAGATCTATTGAAAATACTGTTGGATTACCAAACCAGTAAAAACAACTTGTATTCTATCACAGCCCATATTCTACAGGAGCACATGTTGAGGTAATTTGCCCCTTTTAATGCTTTTTATCACTGTCATTGTCATATCACTCGTGATTACTGTTATATTAACCACAGTTATTGACATATTAACTGAAGTTAATGATATATCAGCCATCTACTCCATCTCTTCTATGCATGTGGAGGTCTGGAAGTGTATAAGGGAACCAGACAATCCAATATGTTAGCCTTAAACAACAATACATATATATATACATGATATTATACTTTGTACACATGTGAGCAGAAACTAAAAAAAGTGTGTAGGAGACTGCGGGAAGGTTTGTAGTGGCGAGACATCTGGAAGTAGAATCGAGAGGGGGTAGAGAGGAAAACAATACCTCATGTGTGCAGTAAGTTACAAAGTAAAGCCTGTTTTTGGGGAGGAAAATGGCAGTTAGACACTGCCCGGACACTGCCCAGAAGATGGACCTTGAGTGTAAGTTCAATAATAATTGGATTCTGTGAGGAGGGGGTTGCAAACTTTGGGGCTCTTTGTTTGTTCAGCACTATAGAAAAATACTACTTAGTGCCTTATGTTTTTTGAGATACTCTGTGATGCTGCTGAGTGTACATCTATGAGACTGTCCCCTACAGATCTGCGATAAAGAAGTCTTTGGTCTCTGTCATTACTATTTTTGTTATTGTTATTTAGTGTTGTGTTCAGTCTGGGGGGAAGAGACAAATTTTCTCCTACACACATCATATATTTTTTGTATATTTTACTTACAATATGTACCCCCCTCCCTCCCCACCTCCACCTGATCCAGCTGATGGGCGGGGAACGTTCTGGCACAAAATGGCTGCTGGGTGTCACTCAGGTGCAAGAAAAACATTGCAGATAGTGAGGTGAGTCAAACCGGCCTGGACTGGAAAAGTGCTTTAGGATAGGAGCGGCATACGTGCAATTCATTATTTAATTACTTATATATTGTAGTAATTTGGTGATAACCAGATGAATTCAGCAAGGTATTTCCCGGAGAAGTGGCCCAGGGAACTCTGAGTATTTTCCAATGCTTCTATTTCTTACATCAATGCCACATAGCACCCTCTCAGGGAGTTCTCGTGTAGCTGCCTGACAGGGGTGGGAATGCGGCCTCTAAACATACTGCGCCAACAGACCCCATTTACCTCCTATTAATGCCCTTATCATTTCAGAAGGGGTGATGTCACCCTTTTAGTCTCTGCATCCGTATTCAGTGGAGTCCTTTTCCACTCACACACCTGTTTCCCAACTGAATAGCTGCAGCTATCGAACACCTCTGGTCCCTGTTCCTGCTCAGGTTATGCAACCCTTACAGAGCTAAACATTCACCACACAAACACATTTCTATGCAGCTGCAAAATTAGAACATCCCGTGCGGAGAGGACACGGTTTACGCATCCACGGCAACGCTGCCTCGGCCGCCCGCTGCTTGGCACGTCCGCCGTGCACCACATAGCCCGGTCACACCCACATACCTCCTATTTAAAGTCCCGTCGGGGCCCGTGTCCCCAGGCCCGCTGTCTGCGCTCCCAGAATTCTCAGCAGTGTGGGGAGGTGATGAAGCAGCGGGCCTATCGTGAGTGGCGGCGGCAGCGGTTTTCTCACTAACGCCGCGGCGGGGTTTAATTAAAGATGCTATCACTCTGAGGAGTGCTGTGAAAATCCAATAACAGAGGGAGGATAAGAGGAGTCTCTGACAGACGCTGAGGAGCCCCAAACACTCCACTTATATCAGATTTTTTGCTTATAGTCATGAAGTGGAGTGTTATCGATTTCTCTGACTGCCAAGGGGAATGCGTTGAACCACAGGGGAGATATTAAAGACCTGTCAATGAATTCTGATGACTTTATGAGCATGACATTTTAGTATGTCTCAGTTTTCACTAGTGCTGAACATGACCAATAAAATATTTTAACATCTGTCAACTTCAGATTAAACAAAGAACTAATGAGGGGAAAATGTTTTATTGTATTTTGATCTGCTGTGTACTAAATAGTTCATAATCAAAAATAAATATGATGCGCTCTAAATGATCTCATCAGTCAAGCCTTATCAATTGGTTGCTGTCTAGTATCAAATGACTTAATGAAATGAACAAGATAGGTGTTGCCCAAAAAATTTGGATCATACACAGATACAGGTGTATAATCTGGGGCAGCAATGTGGCATAGTAAGGAGCAGGGCTCGTAACCAAAAGGTTGCCTGTTCGATTCCCTGCTGGGGCACTGCTGTTGTGCCCTTGGGCAAGATACATTACCCAGAATTGCCTCAGTAAAATATCCATCCATATAAATAGATAACATGCAAAACTGCTAAATAACAAAAATCTAAATGTAAATGCAAAATGAACAAGACAGCTATTGCCCAAAATTTGGATTATACACAGATAGGCTGAGCAGGCAAAAAAAAAAAAACCCTATAACATTGCGTAATTTTGTTGCTCAGGACTTTGAAATCTGTAGCCAAGCAAACGTGTGCACAATCCAAGACACACATGCATATACACAGACACAAAGACACACTCACACACAATCTAAGCTGTGTGACAACTACATTTGATGAAACTGAGCAGGCAAAAAGCGAGACAGGAAGTGTGGAATATAGGGTATTAGAGCATTTGCCCAAAATATGTCTTACTTTCTGCTGCAGCTGTCTCCAGGCTCGGTGGTGGTATTCTTCCTGCTCTTCCTTACTCTCTGCCTCCTTTCTCTCTCAGCGTCACCCCTCACACTAGAAGGCAGGCTCTGCCTCCCTCCTTCTCTTCCGTCTCTCTCTCTCTCTCTCTTTCTCCTGATCTCTTTTTCACACACAAGCACATGCACACACTTTCAAACCAATTGCTGCTCTCACTGTCTCTCTCTCACTGTGTCTCCCCCTCTCTCTCTCTTTTTCACTCCCCCTCTCTCCTCCCTCTCCCTCTCTCTCCCTCTCTCTCTGCCTCTCTCTCTCTCTCTCTCTCTCTGTCTCTCTCTCTCTCTCTATGCTTTGATGTGAACTGAAAGGAATGTGCGGCTGTAGGTCAAACTGGAAAGCCAGGCTCAGATATACACGCGCTCTGACGGTGACACACAGGCGCATAAGCGCGCGCGTGCACACGCACGCACACACACACTCTTACATGGAGGAAGAGAGAAGGGGAGCCTGACTTGAGCTCCAGCCAACTGGGCCGTGTTTGTAATCCCTCTTTAGCCAATTGTGCAATAATCCCTCTTTCTCTCTCTCCCTCTCTCTCTGCCGCTTCCTACCCCTCCCCCTTGCCCTCCCATTTTCGCGCACACACACACACAGACACATACACACGAGCACATACAGATTTTAACAGCAGCACCAGGAAAACCACGCATGGACCGCCTCTTCTGCCAGTCACCAGCGGAGTTCATGAGCACAGTGCTGCACATTCAGGGAATGAGGACCATATTCAGGCCGACGGCTGGCTTCTGAAGGAACCGGGACAGAGTTCAAACTCCGCACGCACAGTGTACACTTTTCAAGCCAGGAGATACTGTTTCTTCTAAAATGCAAGCGCAGTACATGCAAATATTCATCGCTACATACATGCATACATGCGGTAAACTCATGCTTACCGTGTATGCATGCTCAACAGATCAACAGCAAATAGCTAAACCTAGATCAGATGCTATACTGTCAAGAATAAAACCCTATGCTTAGATTGCAATCACAAATGCAAAGTACCAGTAATAATAATAGTTATATTTACCCTTATTTTCCTTTGTCGAGAGGAGGTAGTACAGTTAGTGGCTGCAGATGTAGTGCACCAGCCACTGTTGTTGCTGCTGTTGCTCAGCTAAGAACCTGCCAGTGGTTAATTGTGAAAGATCAGTCAACCTTTTCCTATTATTTCCTTAAATGGCTCCACTGGTTCGCAGTAGCCAGGCAGGCTCCCGTAGCCCATTGTGGAGAGGGCCCCCGAAGCAAAGAGCTCTACACGGGTGCCCGGCTCTCTCTCTCTCTCTCTGTACCTGCCACCAGTAATCTCCGTCACGCGCGCACACGGACGCACGGGGCTCCCAGGTAACGCACCTCTGGGCCTTCAGCTGGGGAGACGTGCCCTTTTCCAAAACACAGTCCTGCTCTGCCTCTCTCTGTTCTCCTCTGTGCTGTAGCCAGGGTTATTCCCTCCGTGGTCAGCCCTGATGTCTGCAGCTTATTTTCGGTTCCCAGCTCTTTAGTATTTATCTGCACTTTGTCAAACAGACAGTGACCGTTCATGTTGTTAGATATGTTATCTCTAAGTAGAATTGATCGCATATCAAATAATGCTTGGAAAAATTATTATAAAATCTATTATATGTAAAAACATGTGAGAAGATGGCTGAGATGGCTACGAATAATATGGCGAAAAGTACAAAAGATTACCCAGCCTGTAAATATGATTGAGACATAAGGAGTCCACAAAGCCAAGGGAAAGGAGAGGAGCTGCTGGAGGCTGAGTCAAAGGTCACAATGGAGCCTTTTTTAAACATTCTCAAGGACCGCTTATCATGCCTGCTGTCGCCTTTGTGCTACCACCATTGTTTCGCTCCCCGCTGATTAACACGTCTTAATCCTGGTAACAAGCAATCACATCATATCTCCAAACAGTCCATTCACAGTCCACCCCGTGTGTTTGGGCCAGCTTGTGCTGTGAATGTATGTCATCAGACTATAGCAGAGGCCATGCTGATTCATGAAAAGGATTTATGTCCTCAGCATGACAATGGCAGGGGATTGAGATCCTTTTAACACTTACCAAACACCACCTTATCCTCGTAAGTACTACCTTCTGCCATCTGTGTAACTGAGTAATTTTCTCAGTATTGTGACTCAAGTCACTAATAATATAAGCAGACGAGCAAGACAGTGTTCATTTTCAGTGATTTTTTTAAACTTGGCTAAACAGCAGCCACCTGTGGCTGCTAGTGGTAATTTCTGCTTTTGTTGTACTTGGTGTTCTCATCAGCAAGATTTTGAGCAGTGCACTGAAGTTCCATTACAGCCGAACTGTGCTCATTGAAAAATCATTTGTCTGGATTTCATGTCAAATGTACTAGCAGATGACAGGATGATTAATTGTTAAAACAAAACTCCACAGGAATATTCAAACACAAACTCCTCTTACTTTTAATATTACAAATATTGGAGGGATATTTTGAAATGTTAGTTTTTCAGCAAAGATGTACATTAGCATACTTAAATAAAATTCAATTTGATTACTTATTTGAAGGTGTCAGGTAAAGGTACAACAGCTGCAGAAAGGTTGGGCCAAAAATAATGTTAGCATGGCATTTTTCCAAAATTTTAAAATCTCCAAGATTTCCAAAGAACCTCCGCATACATCACCCTTTGGTCTGATTAGCTGATATTTTTTTTAACTGCCTGTATAATTTTTCTTTCATTTGTGTCTCTCGTCTACACCTCCCAAGCTGTACCAATTTCTCTTGCTTGCATAATGCACTGCATCAAAGCAAAAGTTATAAGCACACCAGTTTAAAAGCACTTTTCTTGACAATGTATTATCTGAATGAATTATATCTGAATGAAACATGTATTACATATTATTTAAATAGCATGCATCCTGTATGTCTTCCTTCTATTACTCTGTTCATCTTCATGTCAGTGTCTAGTATGAACATATATTATATGTTCATACTACATATAAAATATATTTTCTGCTTTCCTGAAAAGTATTATGGAAGGGCCCCTAGCAATGAACCCCTGATAACTCAGTCTTCGGAATCCTATTCTCTGCGTGTTAGTGAAACAGAACTGGGGGAGATCGCCCTGCGTTAGATAGCAGTGCACCTCCTCCAGTGGGGTCTGCATTTTCAATAAGCGGAGAGTTGGCTGCTGGGGATTGGAAGACATGCCAGAGCCGTGAGTCATCCTGGTGCTTCAGAGCCATAGCATGTTCTGCTCCAGTCTTTCAGGGCAGTGGGGAGGCGGTATTGGGGGGGGGGGGGGGATGGGGGTTTCCGGGGTTCCCAGTCTCTGGTTCCCCTCTGTGGTCTATAAAGCGTAACAGATTAGCCCCTTTCAGGTTGATTTTTAATGACGACATGCAAGGTTTGAACAGGGGTAAAAATCGAGCATTGAGAAATGGGCGCCTGTTAACGAGCAAAGCAGCGTGATTCATTACTAACATAATTGCCTTGTTGCAGTGTTGCGTTGGAGGATCTTTTTCTTGTGGTTGTTGTTTTGTGGCGGGGGCCAGCCTTTGCACCGTGAAGTCACTATGACAGCATTAGAAATGGTGTGAAGAAGGATGAGAGTAGTCAGCCAGAGGTCAAAGCTGTAGGCCTCCTCTGACAAGCAAATCTTGCTGATATAGCACTAGTGCACAGCTTGGTGGAGTCCTTTAATGACATGCCTGTCACCCTTAAAGCAAAAGCGTTATGACACAATGTTATCATTTGCATGTATGCATTTGTATTGTCGTTGTCAAAATTGATTGTCAAAATTACGCCATACTTTGGTGGAACAAAACTAATGGATATCACTTATGTCGCTCCATATTGATATTATGACACTTTGCATTTCTTGCATTTCTTTTGACAGATGCTTCTTTTTGTGTGTGATGGAAGCTATGAGATCTTCTCCATCTTTTTGATTTTGCACGTAACACCACGCTTCTGAAATGGCTTCGCTTCTGCGTTACACAGTGGCAATCGCTGGTTAGCTGTAGTTCTGAAGTCCGCATTCTTCTGTCACTTTGAGTGATGGAGATGTACTCATAAAGAGCCGTGCTGGCGGTGTGGTCTCTCCAGTTGCAACGAAGCAAACCCTTAACGGGCAGCTTTACTAATTAGAAATATCCTTAATGTGTATGTTTTTAATTACTTTTAAAACAAATTGTACTATTTTACCCAGTGCACCGCATCAGTAACTACTTGATGCATAACCTCAAAGTAGCTATGACACCCGGAGACGATGCCTGTTGAGGCAAAGCGCAGATTCAATGACTCTTATGTTAGCTGGGAGACCTGAGTGCCGGCACACGATATGAGACAGTTCACTCGGGAATTTTAAGGATCATCAGTTCGGTGCAGCTTGTCTGTAGGAGGTATAGACATATGCCTCAATTCAAGGATAAAGAAGGTGGGAATAATCATACCAGTTCTTCGATAGGTAAAGATTTTTTTTTTTCATTTATTGTTTTGTGTCTATTTTTCTTGGCCTAATTATTTTACTGCTGAGAACAGCGCCCTGTAAAAATTTACAGGGAAGGTATCTAATGGTCACGGGGCATTGCTGTGGGGTAATCCCTGACTCTCTCGCTCCCGTGCTGCAAACTTCGCCAGAAGACTGTGGTGTAGTTACCTGACCTCTCTTTCCCCCCGTGCGTGCTTATGCAATGGTACAGCCTCAGTTTCTTGAATGGAATTTGGGTCAGACCACTTTTGGACACCGACGGCCACTGAGGGGGGACATATAATATTTGAATAAAGTAATTAATAGCTAAAGGAAAATGTTTTTCAGAAATGCGCAACTTCGCCTCAAAATTGAAAAACATTCGCCGTTTCATCAAATCTGTTAATGGTAAAACGACTCGGTTGGAGATAGCGCGAACAAATGCGCAATTAAGTGATTTTCACCTCTCCAGACGGTCAGAGTGAGTGACTCCCCGAATCTATTCGCAGCTGCCGAACTCCCCCCTCCGCTCCGCTCCGGATTTGGGAAAGAAAAAAAAACACAGCAGCTGTAACGTTATAATAATTTCGGAAAACGCGGCTGGGACATGCTGTCAGTCGCGGGGAAATCTGTGCCGAATCAAAGCCCGAAGAGTCATGGCTGAGGACTATTGGGAGATCGCAGTGGCTTTGGGATATTATTGTTAAGATTACAAGGGCATACGGGATCTCGCGTCTTCGGGTAAGCAACTAAGCGATCTGTCCGTGTGCGGTAGCCTACTGACACTGAAACGGCTTTTAAAATATCAGATCTTCATTTATCGCTGTGTTACAAAAGCGATTCAATTTGCAGTTAGCAAATACAACTGCGTTCAAAAGCACATCTAGCTATTTTGATGTCAAAGAATCGTTGCATCTCACATTTCACAGTCGTTTCAGATGTCGGTCGGGACAAGTCAGCATACGGTTTTGTTGGCTTGTAAGGAATAAAGAAAGGTCCGAAAGGGACTGCCTGCTTGGTCGCCACATCCTGGCTATTAATATTATTAAAATTTCACCGCATCGCATTCCAGCACACATTGGAAATATGCAGCTAGCTCGCTAGCTAAATTTAGCCAGACGGTCGACTATACAGCATAACTAGACAAATAACTGCCGTGACCACACATTTCAGTGGGGAAAATTGTTTTATTCATTCGCTCAGGCTCTTTCAAGGGATATCAGCGTACTGTACGTAGAGGACAGGTAGCCACGGTGGTTTACAGAGAAAGCACCATGACTGCCGTGATCTTAAATACACAAGATTGCTTGTAAAATGGAACGTTTTTATTCCGTTTGTGGTCTGCATTAACATAAGTGACTGTCGTGTTACACTGTAAGGTTAAGTACTCTCTTCGAATAAGCCAACGTTAGTCTTGCGTCACACTCCTAACGGGTAACGTAGTACCTCCGAGTGTTGCAAGAAAAGATGGACAGCCTTACTATGCGGATGATGGTGGTGGTGCGATTATGAATACAAATGATCGACACCAAATTGCTGCCATTTAGGAAATTAATCTTTGTTGGAATAACGGGAAATGGTCCACATGAAAATGCGCCGAGCTGTGCAACATCGAACGTGAATGCAATGCGATCATGCCCCATTGTTGGATCTAATTTAATAAATGTAAATGCAGTCATTATCTGTATTAGGACTTATGAGCCTTGATGTCCATAGGCCTGTACTTGTTTCTGTTGCTTGTTTGAGGGCCCTGCAAACTGGATATTATTGACGCAATTGTAACTAAATCCAGCCTGATCACACAGAATTGTGGTGGTTTTACGCACTGTCAAAAGAGTGTTGTATTTTTGGTTTGCAAACATATTTATTCCAGCTCACATCTAACAGAGCCACAGATATATGCTCTTATACTTATTAAATTATATAGGGCTAGAATGTGTTATCTTTAAACACAATCTGTAAAACCTGGCATTTAAAAATATGTACTTCACTGCAAATTCACTGAAATATTGTTTCACGAAGTGCTTCCATCACATCAGCAGCATTAGAGGTCCAAAAACCTCCAGACTGCAGAAAAGTGTTTCTGTGTAACAAGGGGTATTTTATATTTATCAATGCCCCCATATTGTGGCCCATTAACAAATGAATTATCACTTAAATGTTACCAGTGCCTGTATTTTTAACACACCGAAAAGTGTAAAAATAGGTAGATCCACTGGTACTCCAGTGTACTCCACCACAATTCCCTCAGATGAAGTGTAGGAATTTATGACAGAAAGCGCTGTACAGAAAAGTAACATATTTACCACACTGCAGTTTATTAAAAGCTTGTTGATATGTGTTGGTATTTTGGCAGATGCACATCAACATTGTTAGATTTTAAATGGTGCATAGATATATTCTGAGGGAACTATTCTCTCGTGCAAATATATTTATACATTGTGAAATCATATTATTATTTGTTAACTTATCTCTAACCTGCCTGTTTGTGGTGGATGTCTGTATTATTCCTTGTCTTTTTCTCCAGAGCTTGAGTATGCACAGTTCTTAAACTGTAAAGTGTAGTAGATTCTAGAAAAAATCTGGCCCTTGGAAACACACATAACATGTATCTAGGTTGTGCTTTTCAGCAATCTGGACTCTGCTCTCTTGTATGACTAGCTCACCCCCGGAAGAGAAGAGGAGGAGTGGGCTGTGGGCAGGGGAGGGCTGTTGGTTCTGTAGGAGGTAGGGAGTAGGCGTTATGTTGAGGAGAGTGTGTGTTTCAGTGTTTGACACTCCACCGCTCGCTGCAGCTGAATATCAGCTTGCAAAGCTGATTGTCTGTTGAGTTCTGCACTGACAAGAACACACAAGCTTTGAGTTTGAACAGGAGGGGTGGATTGCAGTTAAAAGAGCATTTTTTATTTCACTGTTTGCCTCTTTTGACTTGTCATCTTTACAACAAGGAGGTTGTCATGTCCTGTGTCCCCAGACCTTCTTTTTTCCTGCGGAGAGCCGTGAGGCAGAACGTCTTTCCTAACGGATGTGTTATGTGTGTTTCACTCAGACCCGCCGCAGTGAAAATAGGTCAGGTAAAGTCCATGACAGGAGTGTGATGGACCTGTCACTCGGAGTGCTGTCAGAAAGTCCTGCATCCTGGTCGCCATCCTCGGGTTGTGATTGGCTGAGCTCGTAGGTCGAATCATATTGCACGGTTAGCAATGTCCCCTGCTGTAAGAGGCCAGCTGAAGCTTGAGTGTGTCCATCACATGCAAACCTCTGCCAGCACAAAGCAGTGCGTGTGTCGGTGTGTCAGAGTGCTACGCTGTGCCAGTGAGTTTGCACGGTCAGAGCGGCTATAGTCTGCTGCCAGCTAACCAGCATCCTTGGTGGGTTCACAGCTCCGACAACAAACGCAAAAAATCTGTTCTGAACTGGCTCGTCTTTAACAACATTAATAGAATAATATAAACAATAATAACAATAATAATAACAGCAAGAATACAACAATGATGTTATAATTAGTAGTAGGGTCATAGTAGCAGTGCTGTTATTATGTAATCTTTAATATTTATATAGATTTACTGTTATGTTGTTGACGCATAGCAGATGTGCTAGTCCACTACACTGTAAAGCATTACACTGAACCTAATATATATTTGAATGCAAATATAAATGAATAAATATCAAGATGGTAGTACTTAGTCATATAGTGTGAAGCTCCTACAAAAACTGCAGCCTGTATTGAAATTGCTAAATAAAACACCAGCCTCTCATAAAAAAGCTAAATATGGCTGCTGCAGTGATCACCCTTTTAGACACCCACAGATCGACTCCTGGGGTCTTTGTGGAAGGGGGGTTTTACTGTTCTCTTTCCGCTGGAGGTAAAGCTAGCTGTTTAATTAATGCTAAAAGCTTAACACCTCGGCGAGAGACAACCCGGCTGCAACAATCACCGATTAATTGATTGAATAACCCAGGCACTTTGATGGAGAGAAGACTGTTTGGAGTGACGCACTTTCGACCCCGTCCTCAGGCCGTCCTGTGAACGGCACAGTTTAACAGCGCTCGCCCCCGCGCTCTCCCTGCCTGTAAGCTATAGGGCGAACGCAGACGGGATGAGATACCTTCCCGAAAGTCATCCGTCTCCTCACATTCGCAGCAGATGACTACCATCCTAAGCCCCTGCCGTTTCCTCTCGTTATAATTATCTCATGAACTGCACGAGCGATTAACTTTGAATGTGGCCTAAATTACACCTTCTCATCGCAGTGCTTGGTATTAGCAAACTCTTTGATATGCCTTGTGAAGGTAGGGAGCATAAGCTCCATCCTCCTGTCCCACAGGTCATTCCCTGTGTGTCCGTTTCTGTGCTTATTCCCCAGGTCTCTCTGCTGCTTCAGAGCTGTGCAAAATGGGAGAAATACTCCATACAAATATGGCATATGCAATGTCCTTTTTTCATGACAAAATACGGCATTTTTTATGCTGCCATTTTTCATTATTAGCGCTTTTAAATGCTAATAGCCTTAGGAATCCCTCTGGGTATTTGTATGTATCTGTAGGCCATACCTGTATGCATTTTACTTATCTGTATTTTCTTCATAGAGAAGGAGCTCATTCAGCATGTGATACAATAGGTTTTAATTTATTTCAAGGCAATGAGAAAAGCTGGGATGTTTTTGCTGTGGGTCACTGTTTTCAAACTTTAAAAAGGAAACACAAAGTCCTCTGTAAAAGGGCTCTTTGTAATAGGAGACTTGGCAGAGTTTCAGTGAACTACTGCCGGATAACTCTCTTATACCTAAAGCACTGAACACACTGCAGTCCAGCACTCCTGGCTAAAGCCAAGCAATCAGCAAACACCTTCCTTTACAGTTTAAATCATCTTTCGCTGGAAAATCCTTAATTTTTCCAAGATTTTATGGGCATTGCATTGTCTTTTTTTTCTGTGTTTTTCTTGAACCAGATAGATGTAAATGCAATAAATGATACATGCCAATCATCAACAGACGGTGTAGCAAAAATCAAGATGTGGACATTACAGAAGACACAAAGTGGTTCATATTTGATGTCAGCCACTAAGCAGGGCACCCACAAAAGCTTTCATATTCTTTATGGAGAGCTATCAAACAAGTGGCAAATTACAGCCACTCACAATAGTTTATGTCCCTTTATGGTTTTCACAGAAATTATCCTCACTGTTTAAGTATGGATTTAGCTGTTAAACGTAAACAATGTACTTCTGTAATCCCCCCTTTTGTGACTTCTTATGAGGAAATGGCCCCAAAGAGTCTGACCTTTGCACAAGTCATTCTATCCCAACCCAACATATAAATTCTTTAAAATCCACCAGACTGACTTCCTAGCTTTCACGCTACATGGATCAAGATCGTGGGTTTTAAAAAAATCCATAAAAATTGCTCTAAGCCTGTGCTACACACAATATTTTTTTTCATATGGAGCTTCAAAAACTAAAACAGAAAGTTTGATTGAAAGTGGAAGGCTGTATTAGGGGATTTTGCAGAATAAAACAGAGGCAGATTGAACTGAGCCAGCCCACCACTGCGGACGGTATTTTTTATCATGGGCCGCTGAGAACACTACAGTTCTACAACATTGAAACACCCCGGACTCGGGAGTACAAGTTTGTCTTCCTCCCTTGACCACAAAGCCTCATACAGGGACATGGCTGTCGGAGTGAGGGGGATAAAAGGTGTCGATCCTGTCAGTCTGCGTCTGCCAGAGTCAGACTGCATCTAAACCCTATAGCTGCTGTTAGGGTTTTTTTTTCCGTTTTTTCTGTTGTTAACGCTCCAGCAGGCCTGTACAGTCACTCCCCTGTTGTAGCGTCTCAGTGGTCGTGCGAGCGGCGGCAGGACTCTAGCTGCCCCTCATAGCAGCATACCACCAACATAGCTGCTACCTACCGCCTGCGTCACTGAAACCAGAGAAATCAAAGCGAGGGCAGCAACCCACCCAGAGCTGGTTCTGGTCAGCGCAAGTGGGTGCAGCTAGGCCTGGAGAGTATTTGCAGGGGGGAGGTCGGGGCAGGAGCTGAAATGAATCAAGCACAAAATTTACTTTGTGAAATGTTTATCGAGTCCCCTTAGCGCCTCCTGCATCTATGCTCTCTCCCTTGGATACATTGAAGTTGCTCGTCTTTGTACTGTGTACAAGGAGCCCCTGTATTCTGCCTGTTTAATTATCCTACGGCAGGGGGATGCAGTCCTTGGTGCCTCTGCTTCTTTTTGGCTGGCTGATATTCGGGGTTGAGGTTGCGAGACCTTTGCGAGACCTTTGTTGGGTCTGTGGGGATTAGAGTGCGACTGCATGCCTGTGGCCTTTTCATCGTCACAGGGGCTACGCAGCATGTGTTTGTAATGAGGTGTCCTGTCAGATGGCGAGCAGAAAGCCCTGACCAATCCCTGGCTGCCCTGGACTGAGTCATGTGCTCCGGATCAAAGAGAGCCATGCGTTCCAAACCTGTCAAATCCTGACTAATTCATGCACGTTTTCCATGAGCAAATCTGTTTGCGAAATTTGGCTCCGTTCCTCCCGTTATTACATCCCCCTTTCGCAAGTAGATTAGAGGAAGGTGGATTCATTAAATGAGCAAGTGGTAAAAATAGAAGTTTTATTTTGGAGAATATTAGACAGATGGGGGGGTGGCTGATGTCCCTCTCCAGTCAGACCTCAGCGGCTCTTTCAGCCATTTCCCTCATTAGCGGGAGCTGTGAGGATGGTTTAATTCTTTGTTTTAGTCAGTAAAATGTTCTACTTCTACTTCTACTAAATGGTTGCTTCGTTGGTCTATAATTTGGAAAAGCCAAGGGGTGTTTAACAGAAGGTACCAGCCACGCTGTAATATCACGCTGTGGTTTGTATGCACTTGTGCACTTGCAGAGGTGGGAAGACTTTTCTTTGGAAAGGATGTGCGGCAGATTTTGTGGGTCACTAAAATGCAGTCACTGAAATCTGGAGCCGAGACAGTAACTCCTCTGTGTGCCAAAGCAAGTGACTAAGCCGCAAGCAAAATCGGTGCCTTCTGGCTGTTTGGCAAACCCTGAGAAGAAGCAGTCCTGAATGTCTCAAGGAAGCGAAAACAGGCATCAGCAGGATTTCAGCGTTGTGAGTGGTGCTTGAAGTAATGTTTTTTTTCTGTAGTTGTTGGGTGGCGTTTAAAAGGGCAGTGAAAGTACTCTTTAAAGATCTCATTTCCTTAACCCATCAGTGGCAGTTCAGTATGGAATACTGAACTGTGTTGGTGCACAGCATCCTGTTACAATTATTTAAATCTTAATTAGTGGTATAAATTACATTGTTGCCATAATAACAGACACTCTTATCCAGAGTGATTTACACAGGTTACAATTTTTACCTGTTGTCCATTTAGATATTTACTGAGACAAGACAATTGTGGGTTAAGTAACTTGCCCAGGGGTACAGCAGCAGCACCCTGGCAGGGATTCCGGCATCCTTTTTGTTACAAGCCCTTCTCCATACCACTATATCACACTGCTGTCCAAAGATACATTAGCACAGAGCTGAGAGTGTGGTTATTATGCAGACACACTGATCTGGATGTGTGAGTATTGTGTGATGGTGGAGACTGTCCAGTGGCTGCTCTCTCCTCCTGATCTCTGTTCAGCACGTGTGAGAGCACATCCTAATGGTGGGTTTGTGTGTACCTGTCCCCTGCAGGGAGATTGAACAGTGGCTGCCCCTCCGCCCTCCGCATCTCGCCCCCCACTGCCCCCCCTGATGGACCGCATGAGGAAGATCAAACGGCAGCTGTCCCTCACGCTGCGGGGGGGCAACAGTGGGGACAAGAGCCTGAGCGAGACCATCAGCTCCCAGGACACAGCTCACAGTGACTCTGGTACAGTACAGTACACTCAGCTCACAGTGACTCTGGTACAGTACAGTACACTCAGCCGAGCTCACAGTGACTCTGGTACAGTACAGTACACTCAGCTCACAGTGACTCTGGTACAGTACAGTACACTCAGCCAAGCTCACAGTGACTCTGGTATAGTACAGTACACTCAGCTCACAGTGACTCTGGTACAGTACAGTACACACAGCTTACAGTGACTCTGGTAAAGTACAGTACACTCAGCTGAGCTCACAGTGACTCTGGTACAGTACAGTACACTCAGCTTACAATGACTCTGGTACAGTACAGTACACTCAACTCACAGTGACTCTGGTACAGTACACTCAGCTCACCATAATTCTGGTACAGTGCACTCAGCTCACAGTGACTCTGATAAAGTACACTCAGCTCACAGTGGCTCTGGTACAGTTTACTCAGCTCACAGTGACTCTGGTACAGTACACTCAGCTGACAGTAACTCTGGTACAGTACACTGAGCATTGCAAATAGAGCAATAGCAGGTCTGCCAACTGCATACTGTGACTCTCGTCCAGTACACAAACAAAAATATATGCTACGACTGGAACAATACAATTTATGCTATACACTTTACGCTTTAACTCTACAAACTTAACACTATGAATAGTTATTCTGGCGCAGTATACTCAACACAGCGCACAGTGATTTTAGTTTTGTACAGACCTGAGCCCTGACTACAGCACATGTCACATAATGCTCAGTGTTATGGATAGAAGACACTCACTGAGGCTAGAATTACATTGAAATTTGATCCACGGGCTTATCACTAATTACAGACCCCAGTACAATAAGCAGTCATTTTAGGGGGCAACCATGCCAACGCAAAATACAAATCAGAAGTTGGAAGTCGCCCCTGTCTGTTTGGATGCTATCACAGTGCACACTTGAAAACATACTGAAAATAAACAGTCCATTCTGTATGAGACCAAGCATGAGAACTACAACTGTCTGAACATATAAGGTGGTCACACTCTTCAGTGAAAGAAACTGTGTGATAAAACTGTATTTGTTTGCCTTACAGTAATACTGTACAGATGGTGAGGGGTTTATTCCGTTTGAAATTCAAAAAGTTTGTAAAAATGTTTACAAAATGCAAGGTTGATAATTTACCTCCATTAGGTATGTCATAGTTTTACCTAGGCAAATCCCTGTGTAGTAAATGTTGTCTTTAACATGGCATGACAGTGAGAGGATCACAGGAGATCCTCTGTGAGGAAATGCTCCATGCTCGTTTCTGCTTTTTCATTGGCCTTTTTGTAACATGTTTTTCCACACTCATTCATATCTACTAGTTCTTTTCTGGGAAAGAACGCTGTGTAAATCTCTGAATGAAACATAAACTTAGCATTCTGTCTGCTGTTGCTTGGTGTCAAGTTGCATGCAGAACCTGACTCTGTCATTTCAGGCTCTGTCCAAGGTTTCTTAAAAACTTTAAAAACCTCCATTAAAAACCAAGGGTAAAAACTGAAATATTAACACTGCAGGTGTGTCTTCTGACTGAGCCGGTGACCTGTTGCCGTGAAAGCTGGGCTTCTCTGTCTTTATGCAATATTATTATTGAAAAGGAAACTCAAATTGAAGGTGCTGTGCATTGTTTTTGTATTAGATGAAAAGGTAAATATAATAAAGTGGGGTTTTTAAAAATTATTAGTAGCATTTTTGCTATGTTGAAGTAGCTGTGTAAAACAAACCAGGGTTGAAAGAGTTGAAATTTCAACACTTCAGCTTCTAATGAGGAGAGAAGAACAGGTACAATTTTTTACATAAGTGTACTTGAATTCATATTAATCGCACTGGACTACAGAAGAGGAGAGAGCATTGGTTAGCCCATTAACATGCAGACAGCGTACTAAAAGCTAACTGCTATGCACAGCACAGGCAAGCGTGAAATTAACCAGGAGTTAAGAGAATATTGAAATTCATTCTGTACTGTCCAAAGCCCCCTAGCAAGTTGTTTGCTTATTGGTGTACTTTGCGGTTGCTTGTGTGTTTTGAGCACAGCTGTCTTTTTTTGGAGGGGGTGGAAGAATCTAGTGAATTGTTACCGATACCCCCTTCCTAAATGACACAAGTTAGCTTGCTAGAAGTTTGGCAGTGTCTTGTTAGGATTTTAAAATAGAATCACTAGGAAGAGTTTTTGATAACTTTTCTTAGCTTTCATGGATTTGGAACATTTGTTGTTCTGTCACCCAGATTCATTATGCCATTATCTATGTCCATTATGGTCAGTTTTGGCAAATGAAAAATAATTAGCCTAAATGCTATCAGTTGCAAGTTGCAGAAAAACTTACCATGCCTCGACTGTGTCTTAAATAACAACAAAACAATAATAATAACCATTTTTAATGTTGCATGTGCAAGAGATGTGTGGTCACAGGTGTGGTCACACAGAATCTCATTATTTGCCTGCTGTGGCAAAAAATAATGGAAACAATAGAAACTCCTAATTAATTATATTTCCAAGCAAATTTTAAATCTCTCTGCAAGTGAAGTAATCTCCACCCAAGTGGATAACAGCCTTAGTCACAATCACATGGTTCCACTCTTTTCCTAACAGATCAGTGTCTGTGGAAACACCTTCTTCAGTGGGTGTTTTGCACAGCTGAAAGTGATTGTTTTTAGCGCTCCAAGATAAATTCATTTTAATGGAAACAAAGCTGATATCTTTTCACAGCATTCACTCGTGGTTCTCATATTAGTCAGTATGTGTCAGATTTGGAAAGTACTTGTGCACAGTCTGCTTTTCATGGATCTGAGTCCCTGGCCGTGTCAAGCTGTGCCCAATATGGTCTCAAAGTTATTGCAGTTTGTATCATCACTTGTTCAAGTTCAGATCTGACGCATCTGTTTTTCACAGTGTGTAGATGCATGCGGATTGCTTCCCATGATCCTCGGTCACAACCAGTTATGGTCATCGTTTATCTTTTGGCAATGTTCGCCTCACATCTGATTCACTTATCACACATGGTGTGCAGATCTGCATACACTAGTTGTCTGGTAATACTAGCCATGTCCTCTACAGTGACAGAAAATGCTTTTTGCATTAGCTCTCACACATTACATAATTCGGCTCAAAGCTCCTACAGTCATGCTCGTAACATACACTCCATTGCCCAGGACAAGAGGCTCTGATACTCTGTATCACCAGCAATGCAGTAATAATTTTCTAGACAATTCTCTTGCATGAACATGTACCAGCATTTACTCATTCAACTAAAATTTGCCACGTTTGCCAGTCATTGTCTCCAGATGTATTTATGGCTATGGTGTAGAAATGAATACATACAGTACATAAATAAATGAAATCACCAGGTGTTGGGGGTGGAAGTCTCACAGATGCCTATACCCTCATTTTTTTGTTTGGAGTCAGAGTGTTGCCTGTCTGTTTCCAAAGCCATAATAGTAACACATTCATGGTCACAAACAAATTCTGCTATTAAAACGGCCCTTTAGCTAGCACTAAAATATTCCAAAACACGGCACCCTAGGAATGATTTGCTCCTTGAGGTGTCATAGGTGTAACCTCCATGGCAGTGGAGTAATTATTTTAGCATCCAGTTTGGCATACTCCAACTTCTCAGTGACTATCAAGATGAAGCTTGCACCTTGATGCAAAGCCAAGAGAAGTGAATTAGGACAGGATACCCTACATAACTCAATTACACATACTTCAGATCTCTGTTTTTTTAAATGCTGTTTTAAAAAGGGGATTAAGGACAGATTGAATGACTGAACGAATATCCCAAATTCCATATTAACAGCTTCACATCTCTAAGGACTTGGTTTCTGGATGCGGGAGTGTGTGTGGGATAGCGGAGCTAATCTCTCCTGCTTGCTCTTTTCTTTTAACCGAAAAGCATGACTTCTCCAGCATGGCTCCCTTGTGATACTGGCTGCCTTGATGGATCACTTTATTTTTCATTGCAGAGGTTTCAACTTGTATGAAACAGCTTCAGTCTGCTCTCCTCCTCAGAGTTCCGGCAGGTTAAACATTGGCTATCTGAGGCTCCAGGAATATTGAAACTATACTCATGTCACGCTGATGGTTCAAACCTTCCCTTACAGTATTGTCCACCTTAATAAATCAGATTTTCCAAAGTGGTGTTAGGAAACCACAGCTGAATTTTTTAAAAAAAGGCATTAGCTAAGTGTAACATTGGAGTATGTAAAACAGAATTTCACTTTTTACATTCGTGAGTAGTGTGGTATCGTTTGTCTGTGAGCCAGCAGCTGGAACTGTGACCTCTCAGTCCATTAATAAGCTATTGCTCAGAGGAGAGCTATTGCTCAATGACCATGTTGGTTATTATTACAGATTACAAATACTGAAGGTGTTCCTTGCAAATAGACCCTGTGTTTTTTTTTTTCTTTAACCTCTTAGGAAAGTTTAAAAAAAAACACGCCTCCATAACCATTGAGGTATGTTTTTTGTTTCCCTATTTATTTTATTGGTTCTTTGATTTAATTTGAAGTTACCTGCTCTTTTTTCCTTTCTTGTCTTCCCCCCTTCTCCCTATCTCTCCTCTCATATTTTGTCTCCCCCTTTTCCCCTCTGCTCCACTCCCTCACTCTCTCCTTCCTCTCATAACCTTGCTTTTGTTCCTCTATTCTTCCTTCCATAATTTTTGTTTTGTAATCAACCATACTCATTCCTCATTTTGTGTTTCCTCGCTGTTTGTTCCTTCCGCTCCTCTCCTGTACTTCTGGTCTGTCTTTTTCATCTCCGCTCCTTCTTTATCCTCCTCTTCCTCCTGCTCATCTTCTTCATCCACTGGCTTGTCTGTTGCTATGTTTCCTTCCACTGGCTTGGTCTCCATCTCTGCTCTCTCACTGCCTCTCTCTGCCTCTCCTTCCTTTTCTCCTGTCACACCTTCCCTCGCTCTCTGCCCGTCCCTCGAACCCTCACCCTCATTGCCTCTCTCTCTTTCTCTCCTTTTTCATTCTGCCCCTTCTTTCTCTCCCCACTGTTTCCTCTCTCCTGCTCTCTGCCCATACCCCCCCCCCACCACCACCACCACCACCTTCTCCCCCTCACATCGCCACCACCCCCCTGTCCACCCCCTCCTGCCCCCTCGTGTGTGCCCCACCCTGTGTCTCCGCCCCACCCTTCTCTCTCCCAGACGCCATGTCAGTGAGGGGCAGTGGCAGTATGCGGGGCGCAGTGAGGGGCAGTGGCTCAGTGCGCACAGGAAGTTCCTTCAGCATGCACTCGCTGCTGCAGTCGTACAGCTCCGCCCTGCGCAGACCACGCAGCCTCGGCCGTAGCCTCAGCTCCTATCTCAACCACACCACACGCCTGGGTACACGCTGGCCTGAGAGAGAGCGCGCGTGGGCGTGTGTGTGTCTGTGTGCGTGTGTGTGAGTGTCTGCGTGTCTGTGTGTGTGAGTGAGAGTCTCGTGAGAGAGACACACTCTCTGTCTTAGGGGGGTTGGAGTGGCATTCGTAAATCCACACAACTGCACCGCACAACCCTCATATAACAGACTGAACTAGAGAGGGAGAAGCAGAGACAGACAGGCGGTGAGTAGGTACAAAGATATTGCTTTTATACCTCAAATAGAGGTGAGGGGATATTGCTCCCCTATATCTCAGCAGCCCTGAAGGAGAGGTATTATCTCATCACTGTCAGGAAGGGTGGAGGCAGGGGAAGATAAGAAAGAGAGGGGGGGAGAGAGAGAGAGTAGGAGACGCTCTACTGCACAGGTGTGTAGACCGTGTGAGTGGCTTCCGTGGGAGAGACTGCTGTTGCCGAGAGGTAGCTGAATTTGTCTGTGTGTGAAGTCAAGCAATACATGCGTGTGTTTGGCGACGGTAAAGAGCTGAGCCGTTACTGTGTGTGTGCAGAAATAGTCCACGAGGATGTGAAGATGGGTTCTGATGGGGAGAGTGACCAGGCCTCGGCCACGTCCTCGGACGAAGTGCACAGTCCCGTCAGGGTCCGACTGAGGAACAACCCCGGACGCAAAATCTCCACAGAGGTGCTCCTGCACGAACACACACACACACACACACACACACACACACACACAACACACCACACACACACACACACACACACACACACACAACACACCACACACACACACAACACACCACACACACACACACACACACACACACCAAAGCAAAACAAAGCATAAGAAATCCTTTTAGTTATCAAGCAACAGAACCACAAAATCACAAAACACAGTGAGCATGCAAAATAAGTTCAGCTTACCCTAGCTGACTCAGCATTGTATAGTAGCTACTTCTCTTTTTTATGTTTATCTTGTCCATGCACTCATAAAAGGATTGACGTTACACTTCAATGTTTATTTGTTTATTGAAGCACATTTTAATGAGCAATGTTCACAGCCATTTACATTACAAAGCTTAACCATCCACCATACTGCAACATTTTTAATGCGTCCGTTATATTAATGTAAACAACTCAATTGGCAAGTCTGTTTTGCAGATTTAATGACCCTTTTCTCAAGGTTTTTTGTGCAGTTCCTGGTTTCATTCTGTCTTCAATAACCCGGGCACTATTTTGTACAAGAAGGAGCTGTGTTGCATCTCTGACTCTATCCCCAAGTCTCAGGTGTGTCCTGATTCTGTCCTGAACTTGTTCTGTCCCTCTCAGGACATAAACAAGCGCCTGTCCCTACCTGCGGACATCCGACTCCCCGACGGCTACCTGGAGAAGTTCAGTCTGAACAGCCCCATGTTTGACAAGCCTCTGAGCCGCAGGCTGAGGAGAGTGTCTCTGGTACAGCAGCAACCGTCCGGTCTCCGCTCCCCTCGTCCTCCCTCTCTCTCCCTCTCTCTTCCTGCCCTCTCGCCCTTTTCTGCTTCGGATTCCTGTCCTTGGTCCAGTTTGGTCCGGTTTCAGACCTTCGCATGGTTCTGTTTCTTGTTATTTTGAATGAAACCGGTAACTGCTTCAGGCCTAAAGCATTCCGTGTTCCATTTTAAAGCATGCGGACATTGTGAGCTGGTGAAACAGTGTTTCTGAGAGTGCGCTCTGACGGTGTTTTGTTGCTCGTTGCAGTCAGAGATTGGCTTCGGGAAGCTGGAAACGTATGTGAAGCTGGATAAACTGGGAGAGGTACGAAGCTCACCGGATACACAACTCCTGTCACTCCATCCTCCTCCTCGCTCTGCATGTGTGTGTGTGTGTGTGTGCGTGTGTGTGTGTGCCTGTGTGCATGCCTGTGTGTATGTGTGAGTTCATTATCGGAATGTGTGTGCGTATGTTTGAGTGCGTGTGTATATGAGCTTATATGTGTGCATGTGTGTGTGTATTTGTGGGTTGTGTGTGTGTGTGTGTGTGTGTGTGTGTGCGTCTGTGCGTGTATGTCTGAGTGAATAATTGCGCCATTTTACTCTCCTCATCTGTGTCTGGACAGGCCACAATTGAACATGAGATCACCAACTGACTTCTTGGAGCAGGAATTCCAATGGTTTTTAATTAAGAGAAAATATTCTTACTCATCAGTATTCATGGAATGGAGCCTAAGGTTTCTGCTTAAAATAGCAGATTATACATTTATTTTATTCATTTTTTCTGTCTGAAATTGTAATTAAATGCAGATTCCTTAGTAATGAGTCATTATTTACACAGAAAGAACTGATGCTTTATTCTTTGATTTGCTTTATTGTTTCATTCTTTGGGGGGAAAAAAGTGAGGTTAAGTTATTTGAATATTTAATCTTGTGAGCCGTGAATTATTCAAATATCGGTTTAAGTGAAATACATACACATTCCTGGTGTGGTGTGTATGCTCTGCACAGCATGCGCATGTGTGCGGGGTTTGACTGTGGCTCGTCTCTCACAGGGGACATACGCCACTGTGTACAAGGGCCGCAGCAAGCTGACGGACAACCTGGTGGCGCTGAAGGAGATTCGGCTGGAGCACGAAGAGGGGGCCCCCTGCACCGCTATCCGAGAGGGTGAGGCCCGTCCCCTCTGTGCTGTTTTGGGGTGCAGCCTCCTGGATGTGGAGGTAACACAAGTCTTCTCTCCCTCCCTCCTCCCCCCTCCCCAGTGTCCCTGCTGAAGGACCTCAAGCATGCCAACATCGTGACTCTCCATGACATCATCCACACTCAGAAGTCCCTGACGCTGGTGTTCGAGTACCTGGTGAGTCAGGCTCCGGGGATTAGCGCACCTGGCCCTAACGCATTCCAGCAGGCCCTCTCTCCCGCGGCCGCTGTGCCCTCCTGTCCCTCCCCACCCCCCGCCAGCACCGCGTGGCTCTGGGGGCCCGTCGTGCCGTACCACACTCACGGTTTGGCTTTGTTTCTCCTGTGTGTTTTATCTATGGCAGTATTGTGACAGACAGAACAGTAACACGGGCTCAAATCTCTCCCGCAGGATAAAGACCTGAAGCAGTATCTGGACGACTGCGGCAACTGTATCCACATGCACAATGTCAAGGTGAAGCTCCGCGCCGTTGGCGTTCCTGCGAGATGCTGTGGGCGTGTGGTGTTTTTTTTTTCAGCTGGGTCTCATGGGATGGCGGATCAAAACAGCTGAAATCAGAAGCAGCGAAGTTGCACTGCAGCATACGTGTGTGGAAAGACCAAATATCAGCTGCCCACATGTTCACTGTTTTGCACATCCAGTGTACTGTGCACTGTCACCTCGTGGACAAGTGAAAACTGAAGATAAGTTATAGCAGTTCTTGATGTCTGCTCTGCTCAGACAGTCACATTTAATTTTCAGGGTAAAGTCAAAATTAATAATGATGAGCCATATTTATATAGTTCCCTTCAGCCTGTCAGGGTTCAGAAAGCACGTTTCGGTGAAGCGGGTACTCACCTCAACCACTACTAATGTGTAGTACCCACCTGCAGAGCAGCCATATTGTACTAGAATACTCACCACACATCAGCTGAGGTAGAGGGGGATGGAATTATTTAGCCAATTACATTAGGGGATTATTAGATGGCCAGATTGAACAAGCCTGATTGGGAATTTAGCCAGGGTACTGGGGAAGCCCTTTGTGAGAAGTGCCAGGGTGTCGTATATGACCACAGAGAGTCAGGGCCTTGGTTTAACATTGCATACAAAAGAAGGCGTCACCTATGACTCAGTGTCCCCATTACTGCACTGGACCATTGGTCTCCTGTTAGGTTCACAGGCCACTACTGGCCCACCAACACCACTTCCAGCAGCAGCCTGTTTTTTTCCCCAGATGGTCAATCCTCCAAGTGCTAACCAGGCCCAACCCTGCTTAGCTTCAGCCATCAGGCAGGAGAGGCTTGCAGGGTGGTATGGCTGCTGGCACATAAGCTGATTTTAGTATGAATTGTATCTCCCCATCCCTTCCCTGGTCGTTTCCTTCCCATCCCAGGCAAGCCTGGTCTGCTCTCTGTCCCCTGTCCTGGTCCTCTCTCTCTGTCTCCTGTCCTGGTCCTCTCTCTCTGTCTCCTGTCCTGGTCTGCTTTCTGTCCCCTGTCCTGGTCCTCTCTCTCTGTCCCCTGTCCTGGTCCTCTCTCTCTGTCTCCTGTCCTGGTCCTCTCTCTCTGTCCCCTGTCCTGGTCCTCTCTCTCTGTCTCCTGTCCTGGTCTGCTCTCTCTGTCCCCTGTCCTGGTCTGCTCTCTGTCTCCTGTCCTGGTCCTCTCTCTGTCCCCTGTCCTGGTCTGCTCTCTGTCTCCTGTCCTGGTCCTCTCTCTCTGTCTCCTGTCCTGGTCCTCTCTCTCTGTCCCCTGTCCTGGTCCTCTCTCTCTGTCCCCTGTCCTGGTCTGCTCTCTGTCTGCAGTCCTGGTCCTCTCTCTGTTCCCTGTCCTGGTCCTCTCTCTCTCTGTCAGTCCTAGTCTGCTCTCTGTCTCCGGTGTTCTCACGTCTCTGTGTGTCTCCTTAGCTCTTCCTGTTCCAGTTGCTGCGTGGGCTTAACTACTGCCACAGGCGGAAAGTCCTCCACAGAGACCTCAAACCCCAGAATCTGCTCATCAACGAGCGCGGGGAGCTCAAGCTGGCTGACTTCGGTCAGTACCGTCTGTCTGTCTGTCTGAGCTCTGACTCGCCTCTGTCCGTAGGTCTGCGAGCCAATGTTGTCGTCTTGGTGATGGTGAAACTTCTCTGCAGTGTGTTTGTTTGTGGTTTCCTTTTTGCATTTTGGTTTGTAAGTGAAAATGCAGCATATAAACTGAAGTGCCTTGAAGCTGGTGACTATTGCATTTATATTTAGTAATTCAGCAGATGCTCTCATCCAGAGTGGCTTTCAAAAGTGCATACAAGAACGTTAGGCTAAGAGCAGATTCAATACTACATCAAAAGCGTCACAGTCCGATAGTAGGAGTCGTTACATAACATGTCATGTTCTGTTAAGTGCCATATTATGTATGACATGTACATATGAAATAAATTAATGAACTACTATGCTTTTCAAAACTATCACTAAAAATGCTTTTAATTGTGAGTAGTGTGTGTGTATGTATATATGTATACACACACATATGCTACTCATGTAATATAGATCTCCAATGTGCCATAGGGTATTGACTTATCACTGTATATTAAAAATGTGTAATAAAATATATTTTACACTTGTGGTCATTCTGCATGAACTTCCTAACTGTGCACACTGTGTGTTCTGCAGTGTATGTAGTAATTTTAAAGTTGAGGCCTCATTACTTACTAGTTGGCCTATCATGTCCAGCTGATCTGGAGCAAAAGAACTGATGCTTTGATTGGTCCATATCAGCAAATGATGTTTAGCCAATGAGAAAGTGGTTCCTGAAGGCTATTTTACCAGTTATCCTGTATGTGCTGTATTTGATACTGTGTATGACAGTGTATGTCTTCCCCAGGTCTGGCAAGGGCCAAGTCCATTCCCACAAAGACGTACTCCAATGAAGTGGTGACGCTCTGGTACCGCCCCCCAGACATCCTACTAGGCAGCACTGACTACTCCACCCAGATAGACATGTGGTGAGGCTACATCTCACACCGCTGTTCTTCCCTGAGTTTTTAGAGGCCAGGGTGTTGGTCTGTAACCCGTACTGCAGCTACGGGTTCTGAGATTTTCGAAGCAGCTCTGAAGTCATGTGTTATGATTTCCCATCTGAGTCCACAGGTCTTGGACTGTGTGAGTGGGGTGGGTGGTGCTTCCAGAGCTTTTCGCTGAATGAGTGTGAATGTGTGTTCTTAAAGGAGATTAAGGCCCTGAAATGAAATCCTTCAACAAAATTCTTTGTCATTGTTGATCTCTACAGTTAAAATATGCTACTGTTGATACTATAGGGGTGAATTGTCCGGTCAGACTTTGTAATGTTAAAATAAAAGTGATTAGGCAGTCTCAGTCTGGTCCTGTCTCCTGTCTGGTTTAGGGGAGTAGGGTGTATCTTCTATGAGATGTCCACAGGCCGTCCGCTCTTCCCCGGCTCCACTGTGGAGGAGGAGCTGCACTTTATCTTCAAATTGCTGGGTAAGACTGCACACACAGTATGCACAGACCTGCGCATACAGTGTCACATGACAAGCACTGACTTTCACACATGACACATGACACATGACACACACACACACACACACACACACACATACAAAACGAGCGCTGACTGTCACACATGACACATGACACACACTCACACAAAGGCACACACACACACACACGCACACAGATATGATAAGCACTGACTGTCACACGTGACACATGACACACACTCACACAAACGCACACACAGAACAAGCACTGTCACGTAAATAGCAGGCGGTGCGAACGGTTACAAGGAAAATGGCCATAAGACAAATAGTAGGAGATAAGAACTTGTGTGAGACTGTGGTTAGGTTTTTTGGTGAGTAGACTTCGTGATTACCACTGAGAGCTGTTACCACCACGTGATTTACCTGATGTAGAAATCAACGAAACAACAAATTGGCTCCATAACAAGCAAGTTGTTGTTTACTTGATAGCCTATAGAAAGTATGGCAAACCTTACTGGTTTGAACCTGGCAGTGACTCTGATCATTTTCTTGTTTAATGTGAGGAAGGTTTGTAATTATTAGTAAGCACCAAAATAAACACCCCCGCTAAGAGACAGAAATGATATACCAGAAAAAATGCAGGGCTTATTTATGATACTTTTATATGGAGCATTAAGATAAAAAAGAACAAAACCCAGTTGAGCTTGTCTTGTTCAGTGTGTGTTTGCCTCTGTTTCCAGGTACACCTACGGAAGAAACCTGGCCTGGAATCACCTCCAATGAGGAATTCATCTCCTATAACTACCCTCGCTATAGACCCGACTGTCTGCAGAACCACACCCCTAGGTACCCCAGCCCTGTCCACTGCACTGAGTCTATGAGAGACTCTCTGTGTATTTATGTGCATAGATATTTTAAAAGCATACCCGTGAGTTGTGTGTGAGGGTTTGTGCTGTGCTCTCTCCCCCTCAGACTGGACAGTGAAGGAGTGGATCTGCTTTCCAAGTTGCTGCAGGTGAGTGTGAGCTGCAGGCACACTGACCCACAGCCCAGTGTCCGGGCATATCAGAGGGATGCACCTGCCGGAATGTGTCTCTCCACCGCCTTTTCCCGGGGTCAGGGAATGATTTTGCAGCTTTTTCCTGATTGGCCTGGGTTTTCTGTTTTTTTTTTTTGTTTTTTTTAATTTCCTCTGGAAAAGGCAGTATACCACATTTACAGTGCTTTATCACCGTCTTTATTGTAAAAATGCTGTGTGTGTGCGTGTATGTGCATGATGATTGTGTGTGTGTGTGTGTGTTTGTATGGGTGAAGGACTGACCCAGTTGCACTGTTTGTTTTTTGGTTTCAGTTTGAGGGAAAGAAGCGCATCTCAGCAGAGGAAGCCATGCGACACCCCTACTTTCACAGCCTGGGAGAGAGGGTGATCACACTGCCAGACAGTGAGTGCACTTCACATACGCACACACACATGCACACATACACACATGTGCACACACGCATGCACACCTGCACGCGCACACACACATACACACACACACATGTGCACAAATACACATGCCCACATAGGCACTGAGATTTATTTATCAATATTTAATAACTGTTTTAATTCTAAAAATGTGAAAATGTGAAACCCTCTTCTTTCTCAGCTACTTCTATATTTGCACTTCAAGACATTCAGCTGGAGAAGGAGCCAGGAATACGAAGCAGCTCCTTGTCTGACTCAGGTGAGGCTCAGATACAGCTACTGCACGCTGCCTAATGGTGCTCGACGATGTTCTCACAATGTCACATTGTATGTATTAGAGCCAGACTCAGCATCTGAATGCAGTATCTTAAAACACAACACATAATCCCATTCTTTTGAATGGTTCATAGCACACACAGAAGAGATGGCCAGCTCTGCTCTCAGGCCCAACAACGTTCTGTTTTTCATTCTGCTACATTCTGTGCCATGGTTCTGTTTGAGTTCAATTTATGCAATCATTTTGCTTAGGCATCATACCACCTGATGAATAAGTGATGTAATTTAACTGTTCCTGGTAAAGTATCTGTACAGCATGCTGGATTCTCATTGGCTCAGGAGGACTAGACCTGTGTGTCCTTGCCCTGAATGAAAATATGTAACGGCATCAGAGGAGGAAATCTTCCTCTTCCTCTCCTTCAACCTCATCCTCTTGCCATTTAAGCCACCTGTCTCTCAGCCTTTCTCAGTTTTTCCTCATCTTCTTCATCTTTCTTCACCTTTCCTCGTGTCTTTTCTTTATTTCACTTCAGTTCATCTCCAGGGCTCTTGTCCTCTTTCTTTTCTTGTCTGCCATTGCTCTCCCATCACTCTCACACTGCGCCTCCTTTCTTGCCGCCTCCCCCTGCTCCTCCTCATCCTTGGGGGGGGCAGACAGTGCAGCCAGCAGGACAGACACACTGACCACTCCACCCCGCCAACTGTCCTCTCACTGAGACCTGGATTCAGTCCTGTTGTGTTTCCATCAGCCTTTAAATTTCAGTAGTGCGTTTAAGCAAGACTTGCATTTTTCGTTACCTAAACAATATTATGAGTTTGTTGTTAGCTGAGTTTAAACCTAAATGCCTTTATAATGAGAAAATTAATGCCCTCTAAAAAAAATTAATTACCAGGAGAGACATACTCAAGTAATGATTTCATAAATTAACTTAGTTGTCAATTATGCACTACCAAATAATTAGACAAGATGTGTATGTCACTCATTTAAATTTCAGTTAGCTTTAATGTATTCATGAACACATGCTTCACTAATTAAGTGATAGTTGCTGAGTCAGGCACATAGCCATCAAGTATATAGTTTTGTGGGAGATTTTAAATCACAAGAACAAGACATTTTAGTCCATATCTGAAAAAACTGAAGCTTCATTTCAGCCACAACAGGCAGTCACTGGGGTTTGAACATCCTTCTGTCTGCTACTGAACAGCTTCACACATTTTAGACTGAAGTCAGTTGTCACTTCTTTGTTTTGACTCCACACTGCTTAAAGAAACCTGAGGATGGCAGAAACAGCATGACTACAAGCACGCTGCATAGCTAACCCTAAACCTAAGGAATCCTGGAACACCACAGAACTCCGGGCATTGTGGGACTCTTGGGGAAATGAGTAAATCCTGCCTGAAAATACCAGCCAATTCAGCAGGGACAGGAGGGGTTATCTTTGCATATGGGGAAATAGTTACATCTAAGAGACAGAGGATGTGGCTGAATGGTGTTTTCATTGCTGGCCTTTAAAGTATAAGAGATACGGAGTACTTATATCGAAATTATTTATGTGTAGTATTGAATTTTGTATGACAACCCCAAAACAGCATTACATTTCAAAGAGTAAAATTGCTCTGAAGTGATCCGCTAATTATTGAAAGTTAAGAAGAAACCCCAAAGCAGTACGATTGAATTCAGGCTTAAGGTTATGACGTGCGGCCTGCATAGCCCCCCTACAGGTCCTGTGCTGGTTTGTTAATGTGTTAACAGTTTTGTCCGCCTCTGAATTTAACTGCCTCGTCACTGTGTTCCAGAGCTCTTACAAAGATGCCTAAGGTTCCGGCACTCCTTAGGTACAACCTGTTTTGTTTTTTTCATCACATGGAGACGACAAACCCGCATCTCTGACCCTCTCCGCTCTCCTGCGTATCAGAGCTGCTCGGCCTGGTCGCTTTTAACAACTAAAACGATAACCATTCCTGAGCTGACGCAAATGCTGTCGTTCCAGCTGTGAAGATCAGCTGCTTCTCACTACACATAATCAATGCTGATCAGCTGATCAATGGTCAGCTGTTTGTCACTACACATAATCAATCGATGCATTACTGTCTTCAGTCCAGTCACATATACCCTACATTAAGAATTTAAATATATTGATAGCAATGTTTATAGTGGGGTAATGATGGTACGAAAGTTCTGTTTTCTAGGCAGTGTATCATTTTGCACATGTTTGCATGCACTAATTAGGCACTGAAGGCTGAGAGTGCATTTAGTGTTTGTTTATAGCGTCATTGTTAAAGAAGACAATGGCAATCTACACACCGAGTCTCATTGTTACATGCGTGACTGAACAGTCACTTTGAAAACACGTCTTCCTGTCTGAAACAACACCTGTCACACCATCACTTCTACATTACAGGCAGAGCACACGTGTAGACATCAACATCCAGGAACGGTTATTTATTTTATTTGCTAAAATGGTTATTCCTCAGTGGTTTTTTCGACACCTTCCCCCTCCCCCCCCCCCCCTCTGTGACTGTGTGGTTTGGCCAGATCGAGGGATCTGCTCAGACACGCCTGCAATGCGAATTGCAGTGGGACGCCCCGGTATCATCAATCTGATGCAGTATTAATACCGGGGAGAGAGGCGGTGCAGAGCGAGATTCTGGAGGCTTCTGTCTCCCCCAGCACTGCAGTCTCATCAGAGCCACGTTTTAAAGGAAACACACACTTCTTATTTTGTTCTCTCCGGGCGCACATCTTTCTGAACTGTGCAAAACTTCCCCTGCTGAATATGCCACATGGAGCGTTATATAAGCACACCAGAAAAAAGCCCTTCACATCAGCCTGTTTGACCTTTCAAAGCATAACTCATGCATACAGTAAAAAAAATCAATATGGCTTATGAGAGCTCTAGCATTATTACACAACCCATTCCAGAAAAAGGCGGACTTATTTTTGGCTTCCAGCATTTCAAAAATGTATTGAAAAAGGAGAAAACACTATATTTTTTGAACATGTTATTTAATATCTAATGGATGTTACATGCAGTTTACTTGCTTTTTAAGTCACCCTGGATAAGAATGCCTTCTAAATGTGAAAATTTAAAAAGTGAATGTTTCAGAAATCACTGTGGTATCGTCTTGATCCAACCTAAACCACTTTTGTTGTTCTTATTTCAAATCAAGTTTAATAAAATGAGGTACTTTAATTCAGAAACTAGCACTAGGCAGATACTGCATAATAACATTAAAAATCATTTATTCAGTTGCAACAGCTGTATAGGTGAACAGTTCTCCTTCTGTTCACCTTGGCTAATGAACGCATACAGGCTAACACGTAGTCAGTGACACGTAGGCATGAGAGCTGGCCCACAGGCACAGTGAGTGATGCAGTGCTCCATGTCAAGGGGTCTGAGCTTCGGCTGCATGGGACTATCCCTCAACCCCAGTGAGTCAGAGAGGCAGGGATACATTTAGCCCGTTAGCCAACCACAAGCATCAGTTCTCTGTTCGCCGTGACTCTGTCCTCCATCAGTCTGTCCTCCGTGCTTGCTCACATCTCTCTTTCTCTCTCTCTCTCTGTGGTGCTTATTGTCATCTCGTTTGTCAGCCTGGTTCTCCTGATGATGCCATGTGACCCCCCCACGACAGCCTGCTCCCCCCCCCCCCTTTTCTCCTCCGTCTCTGTCCCTCGCTGTGGATGTGTACGTGTGTCGGCCCCAGACCGTGCATGTGATCGGGCGCCCACCCCTCTCCGCCGCCGTTAACCCTTCTGTCTCCGTTCGCCTCCAACAGTGAACAGCATATCCCGGCGCCAGAGCCTGCTCTTCTGAGAGGAGGCGAGGCGGGGCCAGCCAGAGGGCGACAGGCTGACGGACATTTCCGCGGGCGATGAAGGGATACATATATATTTTGTTGTTGTTGTTTTTTCTTTTTTATTTTTACATTTTCATTTTTGAACTGTGTAATGGATCCTGTGGCATGTAATGTAAAGAGGGGATTACTAGCTGTTTACATGTGAGATGAGGAAGAGGAGTGGGGCGGTTTTACAGCAATAGTCACCCCCCTAAACTCCCCCCCCCCCATATACAAGTTTACCATGACAATCGCACGTTTCCGCCATCTTTTTCCCCTGCCTTTCATGCTGATGCACAGCTCGCATGCCCTGCAGTCACTGGAGAGAGGGGGCTGCATCACTCAACTAGGCCTCAGTCCAGATCAATCCCCTGACAAACCGGCTCAATGCAGATTACAGGCACAATGACAAATGCACAAAATGTGAAAATTAACATTTCAAAATGGGAAAAGGGAGAAGAGACATTTCTGTAGGCTTACATCTTGTAACTGTTCAGTGGGCTGAGGTATTGATTTGGACCAGGCCTAAGATGACTCAATAATTATTGATATGAGCTACGCCATGACCTCAGTACTTTGGAAACACATTGTGATACCATATGTTTTCAAGCAAGAAAAATGAAATGCAATAATAATAATGACAATAATAATTACAAGCAAAAATTATAATGTGTAGATCAGTGTTGAATGTAGAGGAAAAACATGGTGAAAACCTATGCAGGTACTGTTGAGACAAGAGAAGGTCTATGAGGGATTCTTCCTCAAGTCAGTCTTCCTAAGTCCTTTCTCCATCGGACACTGTTTCTCTGTGCATCCCTCCTCACGTCCGAAACCATAGCAACGGTACGTATGTACTTGCTGAATGCAGTTGATTCCATTGCAGGATTTTTGGCACAACCCCTTCATTTTGTTTTTTTATTTTTTATTTATTGTTAGACTGGCACTTCACTGGCCCATGCATAATCTCCTACATAGCAGTTTGAAACAGATATGCAGTCTTGTGTTTTTCTGTTCTTCCTGAGTCTAGAGTCTCGTCTCCCCGCAGACTAGACCTGAGAAACACCTCTACTTGTTTACAAACAGGTTGTACCAAAGACCTGCTATGGAATTATTCTAAACGCTTTTCTTTTCCCAGTATATGCAGACATGCACATTGCTCCCGTTGATTTCCCATGTCGACATCGGCATGCATCACGAAGAACAAAACTGTTAAATCCCCCCACAGAGACTCTTGGGCATACAGCGGTACTTTGCCTTTTTTTTTTACCCAGAGAGCAATGGAGGAGCCGTAAAGGCTCTGAGATATAAGTTAATGCAGTTGTAGGAAAGTCACCCGCAGGGCTGGTGGAGAAGTGTACTGAAATAAGAGGTGAGGGTGACCTGCTCCCTTTGCAGTAATGGGACTGTCTGTCATTCAGAAGGACGCAGCACCGTGGGACTTACCCAGGAGTGCTGGGATGCCAGGTCACCTCCACCGCTTGACAACACCGGCTTTCATGGAACAGGGTTGTGGCTGAAATGTTTCGAAGAGGGGAACAGAGATGGAGGAGAAATTGAAAACAACAGTGTGATGAATTCACTGATTTAGCCAAAGTTGTGTACTCTGCTTAAATGTGTAAAACCTGTAAAATCCGTTTACAGCATTAATAATCCGTCCAAGTCAAACACGACTGACCGAGGGACCTATTTTGTCCGAAGGTTTTGGGGTGCCAGAACTCCATCAGACGAGAACATTACGAGAACACTGAGTCTGTAATTGGCTAATAGTGGATGGGTCAGAATAATTTCTTTTTTTTTTTTTTTGGTTTTAAACGTCATTTGGAAGTTGAATTAGTCATGTGAACTGTGTGTGTCTGATCGTCAGAACTGGGGAAATGCAAAATGCATGGCAACGATATACTGTGGAAGTGTGTGTGGTACATTGTAAATAGCCTGAGAATGCTTATACCGAGCAGAACAGGGGACTGTGCAATGAGAGGGGCCTCTTGTCAATACATTGTTGTGAAAATTACCAGAGTACTATTTTGTTGTTCTGATTATCATTGATAATAACATTGTTTTTGTGTTCTTTTTATTTTTTTAAGGAGAAAAAAAAGTTGCTTAATCCTAGAACACATATTCAGTAGGTATTTGGTTTTGATGTTTGTTAGATTCTTCAGTTGAAGGTGACATTGGGAGGGCTAATATGGCTGTTTGTGGCTGTAGGAGTGGCCTCCTGTTCTACTACGCAATAACTGATGATTTATACCTGACACTTTTCCAGGTTTCCAGTGGATTGATTACTCTGTTTGACGGTGTGATTAGGCGAATGTGAATATACACAAAAACCA
The DNA here is from genome assembly GCF_013368585.1 of Megalops cyprinoides. Classification (NCBI taxonomy): domain Eukaryota; kingdom Metazoa; phylum Chordata; class Actinopteri; order Elopiformes; family Megalopidae; genus Megalops; species Megalops cyprinoides. The sequence continues at coordinate 9,986,169 of NC_050589.1, forward strand.
AGCAGGGTCAGCAACTCTAGCACATGAATCCTGGAGGCTGATTTTATTGCCCATTTTTCTCTTTTGTATTGGATTGAATTTGTGAAATTTTGATATCAGTCTTTATGCAGTTTTTTTCTTTTTACAAGGTGACATGACATGTCAACTTATATAAAACCAATAATATAGAACCTCTAAAATATAGTTCTCATTAATGTAGGGTTTCAGATTTCATTGTTCTTTTATAGAATAATGTGTCACTCCCTGAATGGAGTGGTTCAGGTGACTGTCTAAAATGAGATCTGATATTTCATGAAATTATCAAGCACTTTTGTTTTAGCTTCATCAGTTTAGTATTCAAATGGTCAACGAGAAGAAAAATGGACAATAATATATGTTGTATATCTGCAGTGTATCTGTAAGTGGATCTGTTGTTCAATTGCCTCTTTTTGTTCGAGTGTTTGTAGCTTACAGCCCATCTGTGTGTACATTCATTTCTGTGTGTGTGTGTGTGTGTGTGTGAGAGAGAGAGCATGAGAGAGCAAGAGAGATAGTGTGCCTGTTTGTACTTGTATACCAGTATGTGTGAAAGAGTTGCATCAGCTAAACAGGCGAACACAGTATAGATCCACACAATAAAGCAATACCTGATGTAAGGGCACATCACATAGTTGACAGGATGACTGATGCAGACCCCTGACACAGATTGTAGTTTCCTTCTGCGGTGCAGTTACATTGCAAAGAAAGGGCTGAGGGTGATATTTACTCTAACATTGTGGAGCTCTGAACATACAGACTATTTATATTGAAATCGAGAGAGGTCTGTTGTTCGTCATGGATGTACAGCTGTTGTTGACCTATCCAAATCAAGAGAAATGTAAATGTTCAAAACGCTGTTTTGTGGGGAAAACGCTATTGTTTAAATCAGTTCCACTGAAATGTGTTTACAAAAGATTTCAGAGGGTCCTTTTTTTTCTTAAATTGCAATAGAGTTTATATTTTTTAAGTTTTAAGTGCTGTGGTTTGGAACGGTAGGTGTGGACGTTGTGACTCTGGAGCACTGTGCCAATATTCTTTTCCTGGATTTTGTTGGTTGGATAATCAGGGGGACTGAAACATTACAGAGACAGAGCCATTATCTTGGAACTGGGCCCATCGCTCGATCATTGCAATCTTCCATCACTAAGTGGGTACAATACAATGGGAGTGCAGTTTCAATAACGGCCTGTGAAAATAGCAAAGGACAGCCCACTGAAGCTAGCATCCACAGCTGGTGAACACGCCAAGTGACTCAAAAGCACTGGCCTGGTCTGCAAGTGTAATAGAAGGGAATCAGATTGAGACAATACAAGAAAGTCATTTAGTACTTTTTTTTTCTTTTTGCTTACATGGAAGGGGTAACTCGAGGTACACGATTATGTCAGTATGCTACTGGTACTTATCATAAATAACTGAGTCACCTGTCAGCATATATGTAGAAAACGTTTATTTATTTGAAATAACTTCTCGTGGAGTATACAGATTTTGTGTACATAGTATTGCCTCTTGAATAAACCGTGGGCAAGGAGTAATGGGAGCAGACATTATTTGTATTGTCATCAGTTGAATAATCCAAATAGAAATGCATAATATGTCTCATTTTTATTAAATATCTTTTTAGCTGGTATTGGCTAAATTAAATGCCTTTAAGCATAGATTTAAGGGCATGTCAGAAAGCTGCTTGGCTTCATTCTTTAGATGACAATCAAATGCTGGCAAAACAGCAAGCATTCCCGATCAGACATAGGAACATTTTGGAGTAGATGTGCCTGGTACATCTCTGTGCACACAGTGGTTGTACGTGGGTGTTAGTATAGGATCAAATATACATTTTCTATTGGAAAACTTCTGCCAAGTCACTCAACATCACTATTCATCATTCTGGTAAGAAAATCGGGTCACAGTATTACATTACAGTGACTTGTGCCTGTGCCATTACATATGTAAGTATTATTAAAGTGCACCTCATCCCTGACTACTTGCTGTGTAGAAAATCCTAATCATTTAAATGTAATTGTGCATCTTTATGAAATAATTACGTAATACTTACATGTGCAGTTGCATTGGTGTAATGTACAAAACATGACAGAATTTGATGTATTTTTGTGAAAATGGTGCTCCTCTGTGAAGTGCTCTGATTTCTGAAAACTGCTCAGTGCTGCCTCAAATTATAATCTGTAGAATTCAATATGGCCATGTAATCAAAGAAAAACCCCAAGGTGCCCGATCCAAAACTGTCACTGTCATCACATAATGAAGCCAAAGTCTGATGTTGGTGGAAGTTCATGCGTTTTTGAATTTATTTTTCTTGAAAAGAAAACAGCTCAGTTACTGTCACTCTGCTTCTGAAGTTCACATTTGCAATCAGAAACACACTTTTAAACAATCTGCATTTTTGGGATACAATCAAAATGGTCACACAATCACATATTTGAAATGTAATAATAATTGATATCATAGCTGTAAAACAAATATTCATTTACAAAAGCAAATATGAATAGTGTTTCCTTCAGTTCAATGTATATTGCGCAGCAACTCTCTGTTAATGGCTGCTCTGTTAATGCCATTGGCTTTTGCAACCGTCCGATACCAAAGTTATCCGCAAGCTTGCATGATATATAATTCTTCCAAATTTGCTCAAAAGCAATTCGCTAGCTATGTGTTTCTTATTAACTGGTCCATTTTTTTTTTCAAGTTGCTGCAAAATATAGATTACTGTATTGTGCCCACATACTTGTCAAATCCAAGTATGAAAACAGTATTTTCATTATTCTTGAATATATAAATGCTGTAAAAAATATAATATGTTGTTTTATTCAATGTATTCAAAATATATCGTTCAATAAAACAATGCAAATTTCTCAAGATACATTCCTTAATTTCCCACAGTTTTCATTCAGTTGCATATTGCATATAGGTGGTGTGTGTGTGAGTGTGAGAGAGAGCGAGAGAGAGAGAGAGAGAGAGAGAGAGAGAGCGAGCCTGTGGATCTGACTGCACTGCGCATCCCTACACTTAAGTAATACAAAGCTTCAGATATGACAGTTATGAGGCACTTCCTTGGGGCAGTTTCTCAAGAAGCTTGTTCTCAGTCTGATATTGGTCCATGCAACCTTGTGCATCCATTAAATGTAAGGCAGTCAGTGGGCAGCACTGGCCATAATGGTTAATAAAAGGGATAGATAACGGATCGACATGTTTGGTCTGAATGAAGTAATGAGAATGGCTTTTTATCACCAAGCTGGCGCTGACAAGTTGCGTGAGTAATAGTACTATCACCTGTTTTAAATCCAGGGTAAAAATTGTGCAGACAGGTTTCATCTGATGTAAAGGTTAATGCGTACTGGTTCTCATAATTTATGTTGCGTTTATGACTAATATGACCCTACATCCTCTGAAAGGTGATGGTGATGGGCCTGCTCTATATCCTCCTCTGAGGGTCTGGTAAAGACAGTGGTGTCAGGTGCACAGAGGTGCCGTTTCCTGAACAGAGAATATCCTTCCTTAGCAGATTCAATAGGAGAGGTGAATTCAGTATTATTGTGGAAACCGGAGACTGACCCAGGTGCAGCAAACACTGCCAGATCAGCAGGTTCCAGGGCTTCATCTCCGATTACTGATGGTCAGGCTTTGAGGCCCAGCTCCACCACCTACTTTTAAGGAGTGTGGCTTTTGCTTGCTTCCGTGTTAATTCAAGTCACCTTTGTAGGGTAGCCTGTTAAATTCAAGCATGCTATCAGTGGATCAACAGACGAATGTTTTATGACATACATCACAACACAGCTCTAAATCATTAATAATCTATACACCACTCTGAAAATGCAAAACTGAATTTAAAAATGACACATGGAAAAGGCCCATCTTCCTAAATGCATACAATTCCTTCCCAAGAAATTTCTGCATTTCATTTTTGAGACAGAATGATAGCTGGCCTATTAAAGAATTTCTATGGAAACCGGGATTTGAAAAAAAAAAACAAACAAAAAAGTCCAGAAAACAAACAGATTAGGCATCCACATGTTCTGGAAACAATAAACGTAAGGTGACAATCGAACATCTCTGCTTTGGCTAGTTTTCCTTACGTACTGGGCTGAGTTGGTAATCTAGGTCGATAGACGCTGCCTGCCCGTTTCCAAAATGGACGCGCCCTTACCGCCTGCACGTGAACTGTTCACAGAGGCAGTGAGAGCTGTTTTGGACACCTGGCCAGTGTTACAGGTAAGTCTGCGATTTAAAACTATGTGTGGGAGCTATAACTGTATTTTGTGACGTGGAAGAAAATGTCTGGTTAACTTTCCCTTTGCTGCAATGTCTCAGTCCGCGATAGCCTGTTAGCTCGCCAGCTAGCTACATTTCTCTGCCAGTGTCAGTGGCGTGGCAATAGTAGTTTAGAACAATCAATACGTGATTTTTAACAAATTTCAGAATTAGCTTTCAGCAGGCTGTAATAGTATTAGAATGACAGCAAACCAGGAAACCATTGTGTAGCTAACTGCTTTGGTTAGCTAACGCTATATCGTGTAATTTAGAAAATGATGTTTGCATTAACTTTTCTTTTGCGTAGCAAACAGAACGCTATGAAGTTATTTCAAGCTAAAACGTTTCAGGTGATTACAGCTGACGTGTCTGAGAGATGTGAAGTAACCGCTGCCCTGTTCTTCCAATGCAGATAGCAGTTGACAACGGCTTTGGAGGGGCGTACAGCCAGCAGAAAGCGGATTGGATGGTGGATGCCGTGCAGCAATATTTCCATCAAAATGGTAAACCAATTATGGCTGTTTTCGAATCGGATAATTCATGTTATGTGTGTGATCATTTAGTTCTGTTTTCTTGTAGTGCATACAGTTGGGTGTTTGAAGTGTTGTATAATGTATGATATACATTGTGTAGGGAGAGATTTACAGTGTGTTTATTACACTTTTAAAGCCTCAGTAAGATAAACGGGAACATTTCAGGAATAAGTGACGGTGGATTACTTCCTCTTTGACACTTTTTTTTAATAGAACAGATGTTGTCACTTGTATGGAATACGAAAAGAAGCAAACCTTTATTTCAATTGTGACTTTGTTATACATATATTGTTGACTTCGTATGGTTTTTCCGCTTGTGTTGTATTGTCCCTCACTTGAACGTCGGGTCTGCCAAATGAATAAATGTATTGTAAATGTTATACAGTATGTTATGCCTGAGGAAGATGGAACCGATCAAAAGGTGTATCAAAAGTCGAAATGCAATATGATCTGGGTAATTTACTGTTTCGTTTCTCTTGCGAGATATTGAAATGTGCGTTTTGCTGTGCGTTTTCTAGCTGACTTGGAGCAGTATGAAGTGGAGGACTTCCTGGCAGACCTGATGAACAATGAGTTTGACACAGTAGTGGATGATGGTAGTCTGCCTCAGGTACATTTCATCTCTTTAAATCACTGGTAGACCTGGCAAATAAATATGTGTATGGTTAATATTAGCATATTTTAATAAAAGCCTGTTTTATACATACTTCTTAAAAGCACCAGGTTTAGGATTCTCAGAAGTAGGCCATGTACATATCACAACCATCATAATATCCACGTATCTGTCAGAACAGCAATTATATATTAACTGATTTAACATTGATTCATCCATGCAAAGTTATATTGATCATATTAATCTCACTTTTTCATTGATTTGTTTAACCTTTACCAGGTAGCTTTGCAAATATGTCAGCTGTTCAAGCAGTGTGAACAAGGGAAGCTGTCAGAGGTCAGAGGTCAGATTGCCCAGCTGACACAGAAGAAGAATGCAGGGAGGGCCAAGGCCACACCTGTAGAAACCCCTGCCGATGAGGAAGAGGAAGAAGAGAGCGAAGAGGAGGATGGTGCAGAGGTACTTACAAGATAGACATGTTATAGATTACCAGGTCTTGCTTGTTAACTGAAACTATAGACAGGACTACCCATGCTCCTGGAGAAAGGAATGCCAATCCACTCATGTAAAATACTTTGTCACCAAGACCCACACATTGCAAGAGTTTATCACACCACCCATGAAGTACTACAATAAATAATGCCTTCCTCCATGTAATGCTGTACTTGTGTGGTATTTCACAGCCTATGGAATGTGAAGGAGCGGCAGAGGGAAAATCGTCAGCCGTGTCATCCAAAGAGAAAGACCCCCCTCAACCCATTTCCCCAGAGGAGGACGGCTGGACTGTAGTGCGCAGGAAGAAGTGAGGCGTTCAGTAAGCATGCCCGAGGGAGGGAGTACCTGTGACCTGCTCAACTTGCCATCTGAACTGACTCTACACAGGACACACTCACAAATTACTTATACTATGGGTATAGATCTCTGTGTGTGTTCACCTACACTATGTTGGCCCAGGTTTACATGGGCCTTAGAGGAACATCTGTTTTTTTTTTTAAGTAACTGAATACAGTTTGGCAAAAAATGAGAGGAATACCAGACTTAAGGCTGGACACCCAACCACTGGGCATATATCCAGCAGAAGTGTCTACTTGACAGAATATATTTATTCAGCTTTTTATTTGTTGTGTACTTTAAACTGCCTGAATTTGAATTATTAAGAACACTTTCAAGAGGAGTATGCAATAGAAACTTGTACTGATAATGTATGACTGCAACATCAATATTCAGGTGCAGTTACAATGGTTAGATGCCAGTGTTTTTGACATCTATGGTCTTAAAATGAACAACATTGTTCATTCTTGCCCAGAATTATTTACAGCTCTGGGATCTGAGATTTCTCATTGAATTTATAAGATATTTGCCATGACCTGGTCTCTGAAACTTCTCAACATGACTTAAATTTAGTCTAAAATATTTATTTTTTCTTTTTGACATCAGTGTAAATATTCATAAATATTGCTTGATGGCAAAAAAGGCTGCAGTCCAGTTGGCTTTGCCTGCTTTTTCAGCCTCCTTCAGAGAAAGCTAAGGCAGGGATACCTTAAGTGGTTGATATGAAGCGCTGAGCTCTGTAGGTGAACCAGTTCATTAATTAACTTTTGAATCAGAGCCCATTTCACCTGCAGTGCTTTTGGGCAGGGGTTCTAAACAGTCTGAAAGCAGGCAGTGGAACTGAAGTAAGAGCCAGATCCGTGCCCCAAGACCGGCTGTGCCGTCCTGCTTTTGGCCGGTCCTCAGGGAACCCTCCCCTGGCACATCTCCATGTGCATTTTAATCATCTTCTACAACTTGTCTGTAATCCAAAATCTGATCTCAAAATGACTTACCGTTTGTAAGGCTAAAATAACAGAGACAGTCTCAGTCTATGTTATGTATTAAATCTAGTCATTGCATCAGAATGAAGAGTCAAGATTATTTGTGAAGATATTTTGTTTCACAGCAGGGAACCAACAGCAAAGATTTTGTTATGGATTGGTTCTTTATCTGTCACTTTTTTGGTATCTGCCATGTACTTTTCCCGGGCCATCTGTTAGTGTTTTATAGAAATAAAGTAAATTTGCTTTGTGAATTTGTTTTCAAACCACTTGACACTAAAACAAGTGTTAAAAGGTAGTGTCCAAATGAATAGGTGAGTAGTCTGTGAGCTTTGGTCTAAATTATCAATGCACTTCACTTTGTACAAAATAGCGCTCAGACTAGTTTTTGCTCAGTTAGTGGGGAAGGTTGATGCAGATGGTCTTATTTTTGAAATACATAAGTTGTCTGTTTCAAAGTATTCCACTGTTACAACAGTATAATCATGAGAGGGACATAAATTGGTCATCTCTGGTTTAACAGGTTTATGGTATATTTACTTCTAAGTCTACTCACTAATTCTGTTTTAAACACAGTGTGATGTAAAAAGGTCAGCCTTAAAAAGGTTTATATCTGTTCTGTTAATTTATTTCATTTTTTCCATACATTGCATGTTCAAAAAAAACACAAACATTCCTCAGACAAACTTGCAACACGTATAAAAAAAAGTGGACAGTTTTTTTTTTGCAGTAAACCATTTTTTTTAAACACTCAAGGCACTATCTTTAAATTGTGACACAAATGGACGCAACATTTATAAGATGACAGTACTTTTGAAAAACTCAAAACTGCCTCACTGCTACCACTTACATAAAATGTAAAGCTATTATTTTACTTTTTATTTAAAAAAAAAACTCCCACGGATTGAGGTAAGAGCTCAGATTTACCCTTGTAAGTAAAAGCCTAAACCACACTTCCCTTCAATCCTGTTTACATAGACTGAGCGCTTGTGTGATGCGAGTATGACAGTTTCGTAAGTGCACCCTCTGCTCTAGACTGTGCGGGCAGTCGGTGACTGTAGGTGTACAGTGTGTGTGACTGTGTGGACAGTAGTGTGGGACAGCGCTGGGCTTTAGGAGCTGAGCCAGGGGTGCTGCAGACACTGGGCAGCCGTGGCCCTCTTCTCCGGGAGGAACGCCAGCATGGTGAGGAGGAAGTCGCTGAACTGGGCGGCCTGCTCCAGGGGCCACTCGTATTTCTCCAGCAGCACCTCGAACAGACCCCACGGTTTGAGGTTGGAGATGTGGCGCAGCTCCCCTGTGGGGAAACGCACCGGTGTTAGCAGTCTACACTCGGCTAGGAGTGTGGAGGACATCGTCACCTTTCTGCCCTGCCTCCACTGCAGTTACAAGGTAAAGAGAAGCCTTTAGCAGTCTGCACTCAGCCATGACTGTGGAGAACATCATAATCACCTTTCTGCTCTGCCTCCATAGTAATGAAAAACTAAAGGGAAGCCTTTATTGATTTATACATTTAGACATGATCATAAATTCTGCAAGTTTTTAATGTCTCTTGCTCAAAAATAATTTATCTGCATTTTTTACCACACTTATTGCTTTCTATAGGTTGTTGCGAACATTACAAATAACATTACTAAAAGGCCATGTTACAAAGTATACATCATGTATGAACTATTACAAGTTTTATGTGAAGTATTTGCTGTTTATACACATATCACATGCAACATGTGACATTTGTAGGCAAATTAAATGACTATAATGCAAAACAAAGTATTACACATTTTGGACTACACAGAATGTTAGGGTTATTTGTAACACCTTCTGCACCTAGATGTATAATTAATATCTCAAACTGTACTCTATTGTAGCTACAGTAGTATCTGTACTACAGTATGTATTACAGAAGAGTTATGCGTGAAATACAAAAGAATATCTTTCAGTGAGTGGAAAGCATAGTTCTTGTTCTCTGCGCTTACCTCTGCGATTGAAGTACTCGCGAGAGTATCTCCCTGAGAGGGCAAAGTGGGGTGGAATGGCTCCCAGCAGCTCGATTATGTGGGCAATGTGATCTGGCAGGACATGCAGGACAGTCAGCAATGACACAGGCACACATAACACCTCCAACTAATGCGGACACCATCGCCACTTTTGCCCCCATACCTCGCCATTCACAATAATTTTACAGCTGATGTGTGATGCCTGACCACCACTGTAATTTCAGGCCACCACACCACACACCAGTTAATGTGAAGGAGTAAGTACTGCACAGTCAGACTGCGGGAGGCTTAGGTGGCCAGATTGAGGCTAAAGGCTAATTTTGAGCTTTGAGGCTGAGGTGCAGGGGTAACACTACTCTGCCGGAAGGGAGTCATGTAATCTTTTAATGACCACAGAGAGCAGGTCTGTGGTTTCATATCTCTGATGGAAGATGGCACCTCCCCCGAGCAGTATTATAATACTTTGAGTGTTGGGTTTCATCACTACATTAAGACGGAGAGGGCCCGTTGAACGGCCCACCAACCGCTTCCAAGAGCAACCTCCTTTTTGTCTAATCCAAGCACTGAGCAGGGAGAGACTTCAGTTATTCTGGGTGGTTGACAGTGCTTGCTGACTATTTATTCTCTTTGCAGAGAAAACCCTGACTCATTACCAGCTAAAAAAAAAAAAAGCTCTTGGCAGACAGAATTACTTCTGGGTTTCTTCACAACAAATTACTCAACAAGACTACATTCAGAATTAGAACCCTGCCAAGTCTGCATGGAGGTTATACTGCTTAAAATCAACATGTGCTTTGTCTACAGTTACTTCCACTCTGAGCCAAATGGACCGTTTCAAAAAACGTATTTAAATAGCTGACAAACAGAATATCAAATTAAGTCATTTTTACTGAGGTAGGCTTTCAGAACAATAAACACATCCATCAAAACATGCCGCATACAAATATCTGGACTCGAGCAGGAGAACTGACTCGAGCAGGAAGCAGCAGCAGAATGGTAATGAGAGAACAGACCTTCATCTCGTGTGTAGTCCTCCCCCGAGTGCGGTTCAAACAGATAGTCCCCCGTGGCCAGCTCAAACGCCTGCAACAGCAGCCCTCATCAATGGCAAAGACTGAGCTGGTTCAAAGCTACACCAATTATCTCCAATTAATACACCGACACTTCACAATGTGCTTTTAACATGGAGCTAACTGCTATAGGCTCTGGATTAGCATGTAACCCATCACCATATATTCGCCACCAGAATTATGTAAACAAGCACATTAATATGCTTTTTAAGATGAGTGACATAGACGCAGTATACATCTTTGAGAACTAATATAGCAGTAAATCCATAACCTTTTCGCAGGAGCATCAGGCAGGCTTTGGAGCAGGGGTGGGGGACTCACCATGCATGCTGTGCTCCAGATGTCCGCAGGAGTGCCATACTCCGCCCCGATCAGGACCTCCAGAGCTCGGTACTGCCGAGTCTGGATGTCCTCTGTAAAGTGCTTGTGCTGTAGCAGGAACAACATGTTTCTCAGTATGTTAAAATACATTTTTTTTTTGATATGGGTTTAAAACTAAAACTAGCACTCACCACCCAGCAGGCGTTGCCCAGGTCTGCGATCTTGATGCGGATTTTATCTGCATTCAGAGGGTCCAGAGGGTTCACCAGGAAATCTGCTGCACTGAACACTGAATGGATACACACATAGCCACATTTTAGCTGCTGACTTCAACAGAAGAAAAAGCTGCTTGGTAAAATAAACAGACAGTATAGTCATTTTTTTACTTTACTGTCATTTAACAGATATCCAGAGCGATTAACATACAGTACATTTACAATTTTGTCCATCTATACAGCTGGATATATACTAAAACAAATCTAAATTAAGTACGTTGCCCAGGGGTATAACGGCAGCGCCTTAGCGGGGAATCAAACCAGCAGCCTTTCGGTTTTGAGTCCTGCTCCTTACCACTGTACTACACTGCTGTCTTTAAAAATACAATCTGACGTATATGGAAATATATGCCGCACAACCAGGACCTTATGATGGCCGACAGACAGGCAGACAGACAGAGAGATAGACAGGCAGGCAGACAGAGAGATAGACAGGGGCACAGGTGGCTGAGAGAGCCAGGGAGGGTACTGACTGTGTGGGGACAGCAGGGAGCGCTGGCTGCCCCTCTCGGTGGAGTAACCGGAAAGTGTGGACAGGGCCGACTCGGAGGTGGGGGACAGTATGGAGCCGGACATGCCGGACAGGGCGGAGCCGGGGCTGGAGAAGCGCGGGAGGGAGTGGCCGTTGCAGCCCTCCTCCAGCCAGGACGAGGCCGACTCCGGACTGGCCTGGATGGGCCCCACCGCCGAGCCGTTGGCATGGCTGTCCCCGTTCCCGTTCACAACCAGCGAGGAACCCGGGGAAGCTGAAAAACAGCAGAGGCACGTGGTAAGGCCTCAGCCGCACAGCATTCAAACCTATCAGCTCTGAAGCAGCTTCTCGGTTTGGCTTTGGGCCACTGTCACAGGGACAGCATCCTCTTACTTTTCTATGAGAGAGAAGACTGGAAGAAAGAAACTGGTAGAATGGGAAAATGGAAGAATGTCTCAAGCATTTATAGCCCTAAGATGGGCTATTATTGGTAAAGGGCTTGGTGCTGTATATTTACAAACACTTAGCCTCTGAGTTTCTTTTCAAAATCCTATTCACTATGTTTATTTTCTCTAATTTCAAGCTCCATTTAGACATACATACTGAACAAGAGCTTTAAGTGACACTACTGATCAGTTTCAGCGAACAGCCAAAGTTGCCCTTAGATCCATCCACAAAGTATCTTTAAAGTTTCCTTTGAAGTGTGAATTGACAGAACAGTCATTAAGAGTGTCTATGTCCGGTTGGCTGGAGAGTCTGTGAGGAGTTTCAGGCAGCTGTTACTCACCGTGCGCCTGCCTGTCGGGGTCCCCTCCTTCCTCCTGCGGGTTCAGCCTCCACGGGACCCGTGTGGGCGCCGGGAGGCCGGCGGAGGCGAGGGGACTGAGGGGGTCCGGGGGGGAGACCCCGTCCAGCTCCTCCATCCTCTGCAGGTCCACCAGCCTCTCCTCCAGAAGCTTCTGCTGCCTCTTCTCCTTCCTCTTCATCTTCTTCTTCTTGTTCTTGGAAATCTTACCTGTCTGAACACACAAGCCAGGGCAGGGTTAGGGGGACATTCCAGGCAACTTACCACAACCAGATCCACATGTTTACCTGCACAGTGATCTGAACCTGATGAAATAATACGGACAGCCATCTCAGACAGAACCAGAATGGTCAGTCAAAGACGGTGTTAATACTGGGACTGTGACATCATATTCGCCTGTAGCTTTATCTGGACTAAATCTCACAAACGCAAAACTCATTCGCCAACTGCATAAAAAAAGAAAATCTGAGCCAAAACAAAATTCAAGTCAGCAGTAAGTCTCCCACACAGACCAAGAATTAATCTATCCTGCGAGCTGTTCCTTTGCTTTCATACAGCAAGACAGCAAGTGGTGGCAATATGTGAAGGAAAGACTGACTTGTGCAAGAATTAATTCAAGAAAAGAAAACACAATAGCTTCATCATATGTAATTGTTTTACAGGTATTTGATTTTTCCAAAATTCACAACTCATTTCACTGTAAATTGTAAATTATAAATAGTAAACTGTTTCACTGTAAATTAGTTAATCTGCAGATCAGATTAACAAAATTTTACTTACATAAAGAAAGTAAAAAAAAAATGCCTTGTGCTCAGTGAGAAGTTGTCTACAGAACTGTAGCCAACATTCGACACCCAAAGACCATTTCCTGCCCTGCGGCTATTCTGGGCTGCAGCTCGGTGACTGGGCCGCTGCAGAAGGGCACTAAACCTGAACCCCCCCTCCCAGCTGACGGGGTCTCTCAGAGCTGACCTGCTGACCTCACGTGGCTGAGCCTGTCTGAGCTAGCTCAGCTACAGCAAGGCTTCAGCTGCAGCTGGTGCGCAGTGCTGCCCTACAAAGGCAATCACCAGTAACTGCAATTTTTGTGAAAACCGACGTATTGCTTCGAACGGCCTCGACGGAACCTGATCCATTTTGTAATAGTGTTTCTTGATGCAATTTCATCCCCCTAACCAAAAAACTAGGGAGGCACTTTTGCAATATATACAAAAACACAACTGAGAACTATGGCAAATAAACTGCAAAGTTTTTTTTTCAGTTTCACTGGTGCGCCAGTTAACTGCCCTTTGCCTTGGTAGGGCAGATTACTCAAATAGGTAGACGGTATGGCAGAAGCCTTGAGTTCCCCACACTGACACATAATACATCCATGGATAGTGCTGCGTCCACACTTTCTAGCTGCTCCATGCAGGATTCCTGCCCAGCACCACATCTTGGAAGCAAACACACAAAGCTTGTGCGTATTTTGTACTGCAGAATAGTGGAAAATAACTCACAAATTTACGGTGTGGTGCTGGCATATTTTGTGTGACATATTGCTTTTGGAATATTTTTATATTCATTTATTTTCTGTGTGAAGATCCTACTGGTTGATGTTCTTTTCTGAGAAGAAATTTTCTTTTCTTCTACAAAACCCTGCAAGCAAAGGTTTGTACTGACTGTACCAACAAATGCATATTTAGAAGGAAACCTATTCAGAAGAGCCACTCAGTGTTAAACGCTCCTTTCAGGGCACTTGGTTGATAAAGCAAGTATCCTAATTGGAAAGATATATTGGTATCTTCGCTCTTAAACCCTCTATTTATTCTATCCAATACATCTGTTCTCCGTTTCTACATGGACAGCATTTACTTACTCATTCAAATTGTTGTGAAGTCTGCCAGCTCACTCAAGGCTACTCAACATTGAGATATTGGACAGTTATGGCTGAGATATTCAAACAGCTGCTATACAAGGAACAACTACTCTAGGAACACTAAGATAATAGAAACTATGGCTCATTTTTTGGTTTACTGGGCAGAAAGTCTCATTCTAATTTACACAACTTGGCAATAACTGGTGGAAAAAATATTAGAAAGTGCCACTGAGCACAGACCAGTTGGGTTTGATGGACAACAGCTCTGACAAGCAATGAGCTCAAGTCAGCTGGGTGCCTCACCGACCAGCCTGCCCCAGGAGATCATTTTACTACCATATGAGAGAGCATGCTTGAGACCTCATGTTTGATAACAGTCAAACCGAGACTGCAGTTTCCACCAAGGCCAAAAACAGATGAAAACTTCAAAAGCAAAAAAACCCAACAGCTGGCCTTGTGATTATCTCTACATACAGTAAAAAAACCTGAGCCATGAAAACAAGCCAGCTAACAGTTGAAAAGAAGAATCCATTGAAAAGGCAGAAAATTCTTCAAAACATTACCAACTTTAAAGCCCCTGAGCAGTGATTTTTTTATTCTAGACTACTTATAGTATTTTGTGAAATACAAACATAGGGTGGAAACAATTTTAAAGGCACGAATCATTCCACATTAATACTTGTGGGTATTAACATGCAGTGTGCATACAACTAGGCAAATTTCTCTGCGAGTTGGTACAATGCTTCTACCTTAGAGACAGGAACAAATACAGACCCCAATCACCGAGGGGCAGACAGGAAATCGTTTGCAGAAGAAAGAAAGACAAAGACCTTTGAGGTCTTTGCTCGTGCCACTTCTGTAACGGCATCCTTCCTGTCTTAAGTGGCACCTGAGGTGAAGTCATTTAACAATTTATACTAACTGAGCAGTAAAGAGGTTCAGATGAGTGTCAGTCCTCTCCATGCAGAGGTAATAACTCTTCAGAATAGGACCTCAGAACAGCTCAGGTTATATTGTTATTACATTATATTCATATATTATATTATACTCAAAATTTGCTGAAAAAAATAAGTTTTGGAAAAAGACACTAACAAAAGAAGTCATGTACTCGTGCATGACTGCAATGACTCTTGCAGGATCCAGTAATAACAGTCTGCAACAGTCAGGGGCTGACCAATAAGGAAGAGAAGCTGCGTGTGTACCTCCCATTGGAAATGCTTTTTACCCGTGGAGCTTTTGGCAGGTAACTTGTTTGTTACCACTGTAGAGCTCAGGGGGTGAGCTGAACTGCATACACCAGCAAACAGACAACTGACTGCTGTGGAATGACATTCATCTTCCAACAAAGTGAGGACAACACACTGCTTAAAAGCGTTTTCCTTTGCAGAGGAAAACTGAAGTGGATTATAACTAAATGCCAAGCACACTCAAGCCGAGCAGTTGTATTTGTCTTGATTCTGTGCGTTAGTTTTCTTCTCCTTTTCGCCAGACAAGCTTTGTGACGTACCTGTTTCTCTCTCGGGGCGGTGCTAACTGTCGTCAGAACAGAGGGGGAAAAGGGAAGGATAGGAAACCAGATTGGTCGCAGAAAAAAAGAGAAAAAAGAAAAAAGGACAAAGTTAGGAAATGGACAGGAGGAAAATAAGGATGACCAGATTTCATATCAGAGAGAGAGAGATGTACAGTACTGCAGCAGGTATTTGGCTAAATCTCATCCCCGTCTATGATAAAATCTCGTTTCTGTAAATTCCACGGGAGGTAAAATAAAATTAACAACTACAAAATCAAACGATTTAAATACTAAATTCAGCCAAAGGCAGAGCCTAATGTGAAAAACCCTAAAAACTTGCATTCCATTTTAAACCTGTTCATTATGATCAGTCACAAGAGAAGATATGTTTCTTTTAGCTGTGTGTTTCTAGTAAAACATACATTAGCCAAATATCCTCAACCATTGTATGAAATACTGACGACACGCAAAGCGGATTTACAGTCAGACTCCAAACTGGAGGTTATTTCCCAGATTGTGTTGACATTTTTAATGGTTCTTAACACAATTTACAGCTCTCAGTCCAACTAAACCAACACACACTGTGCTGCCAGAGCTCTCAACAGCACACTGTACATTTCCCAGTCCATAAAACCTACACAGTCCTTCACACTGGGATCATAAACCCCTCCAATGTCTTTTACTGGACACTTCTATCTGGCGCTTGAAGAAGTATGCCATCAACCCCTCTGCTTCAGATGCACATGCTAACCCTGTCCTGTGTTTAGCCTGACTCTGTACCGTACCTGCCACAGCTCTAAGGGTCACACCTCTCTATTCTCCCATTGTTATTGCCCCAGTTGCACATGCATCATAATGAATTCTATGTGGTGCTTTGCTGATGGACACTTTAATTATAGATGAATGAAGGACTGCTGTACCTGCTACAGCTCTGTCTAAGGGTCATACCTTGCTGTTCTCCCACTTGCACATGCATTATAATGAATGCTGTGCTGTGTGGTGCTGATGGAAACTGCTTAATTATAGATGAATGAGGGAGCGCTGCACTTGCCAGAGGAGCCGGAGGGGGGCGGAGCCCCCGCCTGCTGCCACAGGGTGGCCTCGGCAGCCAGCCGCCTGACGTACACCTCGTTCACGTCCAGGAGGATGTTCTCAGGCTTGATGTCCGTGTGGATGATCTTGCATTTGGTGTGCAGGTAGTCGAGGCCTTGCAGCACCTGAGAGAGGGGAGGAGGAGGTGTGTGTTAACGCTGTGGGGAAGGGGGGGCACAGAGACAGAGGGGGTGGAGGGAGGAAACGGTGGGAGAGCGTGACAGGAAGTGACACGTGCGATGCTTGTGGCGTGACGGTGCCGGCTGCATGCTGTTCTGCACAGAGATCTGTTTCTAGCGGGGAATCTCTCTGACACTGCGCGCAGTGCCGGGAGGGGAGGCGGCAGGAGGTGTGCGGAGCCGCACCTGCCGGAGGATGGTCTTCACACATGGCATCGGCAGGCCCATGTAGTTGGACCTGATGATCCACTTCAGCAGCTGGTGGCCCAGAACCTCCAGCACCATGCACACATCTGACAGGCGGGTCTGTCAAGGAGAGCCAGCTTCATTTGAACACACAAGACCAAGAGAGAAATGTAGGGGAGGGATAAGGGGGTAGAGAGAGAAAGAAAGAGAGAGAGAAGATGGGGAAGAGAAAACAACAGCGGCTACACCTTTAGTCTTAATGACTCCAGAGGGAGTTGAAGAGAGAGAGAAAGTGAGAGAGAGAAGATGGTAAAGAGAAAAGAGAACCGTGGTTACAGCTACACTTGACTGCAGAATGACTCAAGAGGTGAAGACAAAGAGGAGGGGTGAGCTCTGTGAAGGATACGGACTCCATTGACCCCAGATATCTTGAAGTCATCGATGAGCTGCACTATGGTCTCTCGATGGGGGTCGGTGGGATCGCTGTCTCGCACCTGAGAGTATATCAGGATAAAAATCCATTCAAAAACCGAAAAGTGGACACGACTGAACACGTGAAAATTACAAACGGAAGCCTCAAAAACTGTCAGAAACAAACAGTACTCAATATTTTGCCTAAAAGGTCAATTAACAACAAATCAAATGTCTCTACTTTAATCTAAATGGAACAGGACAATATTCTTCTCTCAGTGTGGGGATGGATAGTGAATGTTAGCACAACCATTATAATCAATCAAAAAACAGTAGGCCACATGGACCACCTCCTTGGCTGCCCCACTCCAGAGCCTCCTCTGGAACCAGACTGTCGGCGCAACAGCAGTGAATGCTGTCATTAACAGCCCCAACAATGAATCATCGGATGAGTGAAAATTTGTTTGTGAAAACTGGCGGGTGGACTCGGCTGTGACAACACGAACCCCTGCAATGTTGTGCAGCGTGCTGCCAGTTCATCTGCATCACAGTCCTGAGGATTTTAAACACCAAACAGGGCTCCAGCTGAATCAGGTTAGCCCATGCTGATGGAAGCGTCAGCACAGTTTTTTGTGTGAAAATATCAGACTGTGTTACTCTTGGAGTGTTCTGCATTGTTTTTACAACTAACAGAGTGACTGATAGCCTAAAGTCCCACTGAATACAACTCAACACTGATAGGGTAATGGAAGTCATAGTCTTAAAAAATCAAATTTTTAAACAAGGGAAAATAAAAACAGCAGATCAACACACAGGGACAACCACAGTAGGATAAGTGAATCAAAGTACATTGAAAACTCTTTGTATTAATGTTAGCTGGCCACAAAAAGGGTGATGTTGATGAGCTGTGTTTGCTAGCTAGATGATACTGAGCTTGACCAATGTGCATTTCATTGGTCGATGTGACATGGTGACCACATCAGGGAATTTTCACACAGTGTGTGAAAATTGTGGACAACCCTTGTTGGTGAGGGAAAGTCACTGAGATCTTAAGTCTGTGATTGGCTGAGGTGGAAGGAGGAGGAGGAACTCACGCATTTCAGTAGTTTGATCTCATCAAGAGCCGTTTCAGTGTAGTGCTGGGCACTCTTCACCACCTTAAGAGCCACAAAGCGCTTCCTCCTGCGGACACACACACATAAGACGGGTCTAACACTCACAAGTCAAAGTGATTCTATGGTCAAGGACATGAAATGACAGAAAGAGTATAAAGACAAGTCTTCTTTCCAATCCCATCTTTAATCAGCTGCACATGGGTGGACCATGATCTACTGGATCACAAACACCAATAATCAGCAAAATTGTCTTAACATAAAATGGTAAAACATGAAGACAAGGCAAAATGTATCGAACCTACAAGTTTCAGCAACACTGCAGTAAGACACTAACATACACACTGTCCTCACAACGGCACTTACTGCAGGTCCCAGCACAGCCACACAGTGGAGAAATGACCCCAGCCCAGCTTCCTCACAACATGGTACCGGCCATTGAACAGGTCTCCAATCTTCACTGGGTAGTAGCCACCTCAGACACAAACACCACATTATCATACAGCAACTGTCTTCAAACCTCAGTCTCATTCATCTTCTGACTTTGCAGAAAAGCTGGCTTCTGTTCCATTGATAGACAGCAAGTGATAAGATTTTACTTCAGTACCTCCATGAGCAGACCAATTCAGATATCCTCTAAAAACACAGTTGTAAAATAAGTCACAAATGCCACAAAATTCTCATGAAATGATGATTTCTGAGTGATTAATAGTAACATAAATGGCCATAATAGTTATGCAAAAACCTTGCTAGCTAGTTAACACTGTGTGTTTTTGTTTTGTTTTGTTGACTTAACACTGATTGTGGCTGGCTAAGTATCTATGGTCATGTTAACAATAAATATCCGACCAATGTTATATGATCCAGTTGTTAAGCAGATGCCCCAATCCAGAGTGACTTGAACATTATCCATTTATACCTATGGATTGCTTCTAAAGCAATATGGCTTACAGTGCTTTGCTCAAAGGTGAAACACAAGAGCCTGACAATGACACGGAGCAGAAACTAAATCTACACGCCAAAAACTGACCCACTGACCCACTCCAGAGCAGCACGAGTGTTGGAGTGATATTTACCTCGGCAATAATCGGATGGATCTTCCTGCTCTTCATCGTCTGATCCGAGGAGTTCGGGTGGGGGTGGAGTGAAGTCTGGAGGGGGAGGGCTGAGGGGCTGCGAGGGCGGTGTTTGGGGCGGAGGGATCAGCTGAGTGGGGGGTGTACTGGACTGGGTAGGAGGTGCACGTAACAAAGGGACGATGGGAGTGGGTGGTGTCTCTGAGGAAGATAATGGGTGTGAGGCAGAGATGGTAGTTTTTGGTATAGGTATTGACGGGGTGACTGGGGCAGGGGGGTGGAGATCAGGGGGGCTTTGGGACAGATTGAGTGGTGGGGTGGGAGGAGTCTTGGTTGGAGAGGTAGGCGTATGAATTGTAAGGATGTGACACAGGTCGTCCGGGTTAGGAATCTGAGGCCTAAAAAAAGCAAAACAGAAGCGAATTCAGGAGCTGTAGTTAGTTTCCCTGCTCAAGCCATTACAACAGCTAGTTCAGACTAGTTGAGACTACTTCTACAGTTGATATGAAGTAGTTAGATACATGTATAGAATTGTAAAGTAGGAAGACTCAGTTGAAATAAAAAATGGTATTTGCTCGAAAACAGAATTTCCGTATATTCACTCTACCACCCGAATAAATGAATAAACATTTGGTTATAGGGGACTACCTGAAAAAACACCAAAAGGCACTGGAAAATGGCATAACATAAAATTATGTGATGCAATGTACTGGCAACAGGTTTTGTCATATCCATTTGATTGTCTGGAACAGAAGGACACTTGACGTGGCAGCGAGGTTTGGTGTTAATATACCCACTGACATCAGCAACCCTTACTATGCTGTAGTTGTAGTGACTTAGCATCAGGGGCTAAATTTAACCTTCCTGAAAACAGCAAAACAAGAGAGCGGAAAAAGAGGGGCTGGGCTGGGAAGAGTCCAGCGAGAAGGGGAGCTCAAAGAGACGGGGGGGGGGGGGTGGATGAAAAGAAGGAGTGAAGGAGAGGGAGCGAGAGAGAGAAAAGAAGTAAGGGGATTCCTCCCAAAAGGCCTCGTCCGAGACAGGCTCTGCGTCACCGCATTCCCAGTGACTCTCGTCACTCTGACTCCAGCCTGACTAAACACTCTCCAAGGCAAAGCTCACGCACACGCAGAAATATTCACCACCATCCTGACCTCCCACGTAGTGCCCCATGAGTCTGTCCAGCATCTTGAGCTGCGCAGTGGAACTCTAATGTAATATAAACTGCCTCTTTTTTCCATTCAATTTGTCCTCATCTGAATCTAGAATAAAGGAACTCTGCCCACAGCCATCTCCATCACACTTTAGAAAAAAAAAAAAAAAAAACAACAGACACACTATACAATCTACAGACAGAGTCTATAACAATAGGCATTCTCAATTGCCACTGATTTACAAACGTATTAAAAGACAGGGCCTTATAACCTGAATAAGACGGAATAAGTAGCTAACATGTTTTTGAGTGTATACAGTGCAAACAGTCTATAGCAAATAATAGTGTGAGGTGAAATTTCTGACATTTTAGTCCATCACTTCAGCAATACTGCGACAATCAGTTGCTGGTACTCCCACTGTCATTATTCAGTATTTCACTATTCTGGTCACATTTGTTTGTTTTTTTTTGCCACATATGGACTAGAAAGTCAGAACTTTCAACAAAGATGCTACCATGGGGATTCTGATGTTCCCATAGTAACTGACGTTCCAAATGCTGTGCTATGCCAACAGCAGACCGTATTGTATTGGTTCTTCAGCAGCCATTTCACAGTTCACTGTGAGTGTTAATGTGAAAGCAATGCTCACTTTGATTGCGGAGTGGAGTGGATGTGAGGAACTGTCAAATAGAAAATCACCCTGGAAGTCACTGGCACCATCCACTCGGGTAAACTCAACTAATTCTCCGAGGAATTAACAGACAAGTTTCAAAATATGACTTGATTAAAAGACACCCCCAAATTATTACTGGTATGAGAATAACCAAAACTTCTAAATACACATGCCAAGACATTTTTGATTTCAAGTACTTTCGTGTAATGTGAAAAGTACACTATCACCACACCCAACACCAAGGGGGCTTCCTGATGTGAAGGTTACACCACAGGCAATTGTAGGAGAAATGCTGTTTTTTTAAACACATTCTCTTACTTCTCAGTTAGTGCATGCTGTACATGTTCAAGGGCACCTTGCACTGCAGTCTATGCTGCATTATACCACAGTCATTTTGCTGCTGGCTACATCAACTTGGAACTGGAAATTAATTTCAAGTCCTCTGGAAAAAGTACATGAGAATAATAAAAAAAAAATGGACAGTATTCATGTCATTGTACCAAACACCTGCCAAACAGACCACTGATATTCATCTAATCTGGCCTGTCTATGCTCCCTTGATGCTGTCCTTAACAGGCACTGCGTTGCAGCTTCCCAAGGTCATGAAAAACCATGTTATTTTGTGTGATCTGAATTAAGAATAGTGTTTTCCCCCAACCTATCCACATCAAAGGTCGAAATACTCATGTTCAAAACACACACACACACACACACACACACAAACTGAAATGCTATAATCCTTTTCAGCTATTCAAAAGCCTACTGAATTGCACTATGTATCTTGTTATTGTAGGTCCCCAGCTCTCTGCAATAGTAAAAGCACCATGTGGCATTGCTGAAAATGCCATATTTTAAATATGGCCACTGTAATATAAACATAAATACATTATGTGGCTATATACTGAAAATATACTACATTCAACCATATGAAATACCCTATAAACAATCCAGTTATGATTTTTTTTAATATATCACAGACAGTTGCTTTCAAGAGGAATAAGCTCTTTAGTGACATTATTGACAGGCTACCTTCACATACATAGAATGCATCTGATGTGACTTTTGAAGGACCAAGAGACAAGACAGGGAAGAAGGTGGTACTGAAACAAGGACTTTAAATTCCACTGGATGGTTCTGCATTATCTGAACTTGGGGGCTAAAATAAAGAGTATATAAAATGACAAAACAAAACAACATTCAGTAAAAACTGAAACAAAGACCTGAATTTTTTGCTATGTAAACTTGGTACCTGCTCCTGTTTTTAAAATGCTAGGAAAGTGTCACACTTGAGAGAGCTAATGTATTAAGCCTGTATAACAGTATTACAGTCTTTCACCTTGACGGTGTGCTGTCTGAATGATAAATTTAAGCACAACTTACTTTTTTCATTACAACACATAGTCACAGAAATCAAAGAAATCAATGCAACTTAGTTGTGGTTTTCACAGCTTTAAAATAACAGAAATTATCTGGAGAAGTCAGAGATGTGGCCCCCTTGTTACAACATGTAAAGTATGTGTTACTCAAGGTATTGGGTATAAATCAACCTTGATAGAGTCTAACACAGATGGAGAGAAAATAGCTTACAATTTTATAACATGACTGCACATTATAAACAAGAAAACCTTTCATGTTTTATGAAGGGTGTGTAAGACACACACGTGAGTACGCTTACATATTAATGCCAAATATGTATCCATATCCCTTTCCACCATGTTGGCTGAAATATTTCTGGACTGTGTGGCTAGCCAGGCAATGCCAGTCACTAGTGTGGGTTTTCCATTTTCATGTATGCTAACATGTATATGTATTCATGCACAACGTGTATTGTTGGGTTTGTACGGGCCGCGTTAAAATAGGAACAGAGGTGGGGACATGAGTCAATGTGCTTATCTGGACAAGTGACTCGCTCGGCTGCCCCCTAAGTATTTTTAGCACACACTCCTGCAGACAGTAACCCGGCTGTGAGATCTGGATCATGACCCGTTACTCCCAATATGAGCAGCTACGCATTAACGGCCGGGACGTGGGGAATACTCACCTTATGTCCAAACCGGCGACGTCCCCGCCTGCTCCTTTACGGTGTTTCTTACTCTTCTTTTTATGCTTCTTTCCGTGATTGCTGTGCGGGTTGCTGTTACCGCTGGGAACTGATATCAATAACAGAGGAGCCACATGTGGTTACAGCCATATCAGCTAGAAAGCCAAGTACTGTAGCAGATCGCCACCAAACCCATGCATATCTAGCTTTAAGCCAGCTAGTCACGTCTCCAACACACGTTACAGCATAACAACATACAGCCATCTCACTAACGTCAGCAGCCTCATAGTCACTTCGCGATCTGTCTTTCCAGCTGGCTATGCGGACTTTAAAATATAAATCAGCGTTAGCAAACGTTAACTACGTTGTCATACGCACACATAATAACTGTTTGATAACATTACAACAGCTATTATTAGGCAGCCATATACAGTAAATATTATGACATTATTTGCTACAAAACTGGCTGGTTGCAAGCTATCTCAAGAATGTCATGATCAAGTCGGTTAGCCGGCTAACTTAGCAAGCCAGGTACCGTTAGCTAGCCGGCTAAGCTAAAAAGCTCTGGCTAGCTAGATTGGCAAGACTTGGCTACATACGAAAGTATATTCGCTCTCAGGCTTAGAACGGCCTCTTTCTGTTCGCATCCAACACTAAAGTCGTTTTCTGAAATACGTAGCGGAAAATGTATTTTTCGGCGTGTTTTAAAACTCTCACCGTTCATCGATATCATCAGGGCAGCTGTCACCACGCGCACTGGCTGTATTTAGTCATGCGCGTGCGCAGTGCGCAAGCAAGCGCGAGGTTGTGCGTTCGGTAAGATGTCAAGGAGATCGGGAAGGCAGCGTGTTTCCATGCTCACGTAAAATAAGTTCTTACATACCTACGTGATGCTGATTGTCAGATGCACGTTGTTGCAAAAAAGAGCATTTTGTAGCTAGCATAAATCTACTTTTTCTTTCACTGTTTTGGAGGGTTTGTTGTCCTACACAGAGGATATGAATGTGACTCAGGACGTTCTGTGTTCAGTGCATATAAAACCAAGCTGTCGATACACTGCGCTTGTATTAGGACTCTTTTGTAATATGTTAATGTTTTCGCTTTCGTAAACGCTTCCTAATTATAATTTGGATGAGTTACGCCAATGCCTCTACCCGGCTACTGCTATTTTCAACTATTAAGAAAAGTGTGGTGACATGCATGGTGATATGAATGCGTTACTGAAAATAAACAAAGAGAGTAACAGCAAGCATATTATATATATATATATATATATATAATTCACAAGGTACGTAGGATGGAAGTGTGCACGTGACAAATATGCAGCGAATGCACATAGCGGTCCTGCAATTATCCAGAGCGTCAGTCAACGTGAAAACAGGGAAAAAGGTAAGCCAAAGACAGAGTCAATGAAATGTTAAAATTATAACTTTATTCTCCCCCATATAAATCATTCAGTTTATCATTTTGGCTTCCAAATCGTCTGCAAATGATACAGTGAGTAGTTCCATTCAGCTCAACAGTACGAACAGCTTCTCTTCACGATATTTACAGGCACATATACACAATGGTTAGCAAACTATACACAATACAAATACAAAAGTGTAAAACATAAGGCTGAGTTCACTTCTTTTAGTTCCAATTTCCTTAAAAAAAATTGCACTATTCCTTTTCCTAGTGAAAAAAAAAGTAAAATGTCGATTGTGATACTATACCTGAGGCCTCAGTCCCAATTGTTCAATTGTTCTCTATCTAAAATAGAATCATGATAAAAAAGCACATGTGCTGTTGCTGCCACAGAGGCTAAAGAGTTGAGAATCCCTTTAATGAAAAGGACACCGCGAAGTGAAGGAGCGATGGCTGCAGGGTTATGGAAGAGTGCTGAAAGGAAGACGTGGAATTCAATTTGCCCGGGCTGTCAGTCTCTCCACCAACGACACCAAAAGGAACTTGTAGTGTACCAGTGACAACTGTTTTACTGACGTCCACAAGCGCGTCAACACAAAGACTGGACATTCAAGAACTTTAGTTTACACGCACTTACACGCACACACGTGTCATGCACACGCACATACACAAACACCCAACCAAGCAGGTGTGCACAAATATCCAGCCAGGCATTAAACATCATCACAAACATGCAAGGGAAAATTATATTAATCAAGACCACAACTGTAGGCAAAAACACACAGAGCTAAACAACCAACAGGCTAACACAAACACAGGCATAAATAGAATTTCAACGGACATTCGCAGCAGTGTGGAGTGGTGTTTGGTCTCTTCCTGATGACGTACGTTCTAAGGGGGGGAGGGGTTGGGTTGTAGGGGGGAGTGGGGGTAACTGCACTGCCTCATTAAACATGAGGAAAAAACCCTGATGGCTCCAGTTAAATACAAATAAATACATAAATTAGTTAATTTAAAAGGTTCATCGAACGAGTCGACAGCTCAGCCTGAAATATTTAAATGCCTGTAATCCAACACAAGCATTTATATGGAAGCCAAACGGTCCATGTCTCCCAGGTCATGACTAAGAATGGAGTCTGATGATACTTCATTCTGTGTGTGCCTTGCTCTGCTGCACACTCCCTCAAACCCTCCCTCCAAGTGAACCTAGCAGACTCTGCACACAAACATTCAGGGCTCACAAACAGCACAGTGATCAGGGAGTAATCACCATCTGTACACCAACTGTCTCTTTATACACTGTCTGCAAGTTTAAAAAGGGGGCTGGAAAAGTTTAAAAATAAAAAAAACAACACAAAGTGCTACAGATAAAATCAGATTAAGGACTGAAGAGTTTACAATCTATAGATTAATACTCAAATTTTCTCTATGTACACCACCACCTCTCTCCTCTTCTCACAAGAGCCCTTGCAAAGTCAGGCAGACCCCGAGAAAAGGCCGCTGTACTCAGCAACGGGTAAGGAATCTGACCAAGTTTAAAGTGATTTTAACTAAAGCTACTGAGCACAGAGGTCGTGAACACTGACAGTAAGCCGAAGAGAAACACTAGTCATTTCCACTTCCTTCAGTATTAGTACTGTGATAACAGAGACAGGAGCCTGGGCCTGTCTGACTTTCTTTATCATTTCAGATCAGGACTGTTGCTCAGGACAAATCCACTGTATTTTTTGCCACATTTTTTTTTTATTTGGCAAATAATTCATACTGAAATTTATTCAGTCTGTGTCATTTAGTAATCATTTAAAACTGGTTTAAAGGAAGGCACATTTGGCAATTGTGTATAAATAAGCACTATTTACAGTAAATAAGTTAGTCTCTATACAGTGTCTCTTCTAGAACACCAGCCCATGGTTGGAGCTGGGATGCAGCACTTAAGTCACAGATAAAAGTGAAGTTACAAGCCTGCACAATGTTCCCACCGACCCCACCTCCTGCAACATCTGGTCCTGCCTGTCTGAACAGCTGCGGCCCCACACATCACCATTCCAGCCCCTGGCAGTTTTTATTCTCACGTTTATTGCTATGCACTTGCCGTCAAAGGAGTACTGTATTTACTTGAAATGAAAAGGTATTTTGATGACCTGCACAAATCAATACTGTTCATTTTGGTCTAGCTTCGAGGAAACCCCACTGAGTCCTGCTCATCGATAACACACGTGCTGTAGATTTAAGAAGGCTCTTCGTAGGGTAGGTCTATTGGAGCAGTGTAGTTGCTTTCTGGCCACAACAGCACAGTGGACCAGCACTTCAAGCTGAGAACGCTAAACTTGTTCAAAGGTAAAAAAAAAAAAAAAAAATCTCCATGTTCCATTCCACATTCTAATATTTACAATCCTCATTCAGTTTTGTTTTCATGCTGCATAAGCGTGGCTCATGTTTATTAAAATCCAGCAGAGACTGTTTAATGAACTGCTGGAGGATCTCTTAGATAAGAATAAATTAACAATTACCATGCCATTGAATTGATGAATGACCTTGTTCATAACAAAAGAAACTGACAGGAAGACACCAGAGAATAATATACGCTTATATCCCCCTTTGCTTATGGGGGTCCTTGCTCTTGAGAAAAGCAAGCATTAAATAGCTGTATTGGCACATGTTCAGTGACTGTCTAGGATTAGTACTCCATCGGAAAAAAAAACAGTTAAACGAATAACTACATTGTCATACAGACCCATAACACAACTGCATTTCAAAGTAGACATTCCGTTCTGTTAAACTGAACAGAATTTATAATAGTAACTATAAACACTCAGATTTCAAGTCAGTATTCAAAACGTCAACAGTGGTCATTTCCCAGATTTTTAAGATAACATCCTTCCAAGGTGTTATCTTCCACAGGCCCGGGGAGGAAACTGTTTTAAAAGTATTGCATGTCATTTTCTTCCACACACATTTGGACATGTGAACTCAATTTAAAATTCACCAGTTTCATAGGTGAGAATATAAACAGCTTATATGTCCTTCCAAATGGTGGGATCTGATGATCTTGGCCCCTCCTGTATTATAAGTGGGATCTACAGAGGTGGTGCTGTAGACAGATCACAAAAATCTGCGCAGATGCAATAAAGTCTGTAACATTTCAACATGTTGGCAGCATATCCTGCAGGTTCACTCTGTGGCTCCTATGATTACTCACTGTACAAAAAAGGATTGCTGAGGTCACAGCACTGACTGATGTTTGAATCATTGTTTGATTCCCATATCACTGCTGCCACTGAAGGACAATTTACTAACTCACAAGAGCATACACATCCACAAGCCCGTACATGCAAACAGCGAGCGGACAATTTACACACACACACACACACAAACACACAAACACACACACGCTCCCACACATATTCACACACATATTCACACACACGCTCACACACGCGCAAGCACCCACGCTCCAACACATACAGCAAAACTTTCTTGCAAGTCAGTTATAGCTCCCTCGCCAATCTGTTTCAGAAAGGAGAGTCCTACTCCATTCTGTCTCTCTGAGATCCCACTAAAAGGAAAGAGACGGGATCCCATAATGAATCTGAATTCAGAGCAGAGAGTACTGGGAACTCCAGTGTTTGCCTTTACAGAGTGTGTGCTTTTCCACTAGGTTGTGAACCTCAGACAGCCCTGAGTGCAACGCCCATCCCAGAGCCAAAGAAGCGTTTGACGACGACAGCCAGCGGGTGGGTCACAGGTCGGTGACTTTATTTTCCACCAGGGCGGCGACCTGCTGCAGCCGGTAGGCGAGCTGCATCTTTTGGCCCGCAGCATCTTCCTCCAGAGACATGATGATCTGCATGGGAAACAGGAAATGTTCAGAAGCCGAAAGAATGAGCCGTTTCCTGTAAGGTGTGAACGCTTGAAAACGTGACCCCTGTGGTCCCAGCTCACACCAGCCCTGCCACCTGTGACTCAACGCAACATCAGGATAGAGGACGTTCAAAATTTTCCACTTATTTCCACTATTGCACTAGCAGATGTTTACTTTTCGACAGCAGGGGGACAATCACCAACTGTGATAAAGAAGCAGAATGCACTGGTGAAAATGTGACACAGCACCAGTGTTTCAGCTGTGTGTGTGTGAGTGAAGTTCAGCACTGATGCACTGACCTGGTCGTAGTACTTGTTGATGTATTTATACAGCTCATGTAGAGCCACCAAGCTGTTCATCTCTGACGCAAAACTCTAAAAAAGAGCATAAACACGAGTTTTAAATATATGTTTTCCAGGAACATTGCTTGTAAAAGTCATGTCAGTTCAAAGATACAGCGCTGTATAATGGGAAAATACCAAAATAAGAAATAATAAATTATAGAGTACAGCAGTTATATTGTATTGGCAGAATGACTGAAATATTGTTTAAATCTTTCAGCACAGAAATATGGGTAGCTAAGTAATAGAGACGTTTCTGTTATAACCACAGAAGAAACAGTTGCCTTCTCTTTGATGCATCTGAACTAAATTCCAAATGATAGATATGTGTCTTACAATGCTGGGTGTTCATACCTAACAATTTAAGGGGACTGCAAAACAGGAATAATCTGCAAAATGAATGTACTTTGGTGTGATTATTGTAATTATCTAAAAATTGGATTGAAAATGACTAATAACCTTGGTAAAATCTAAAAATTAGATTAAATATAGATTCTAAATCCTTTTTCCCCTCACACAGTTGGATTTATAAAAGATTAAATCCTGTAGAGTACTACAGCAGTATTACAAGATTTTAAAGCTACAAAACTATTTCTAAATCCCTTAACCCCATTCCAAACATTCTTCTTTCTCCTCCAAGCAGGAAGTGACCTTTCAGAACAAACCGCCCCAGGAAGGAGAGGAAACAGACGCGGTGGCCCCACTCACCCCCGACAGCTCTGTGAGAGTGGAATTCATCTCCTGGTAACAGCCTGAAACTGCACTGTGGATGTCACTGTAATACCTGCAGGGAACACAGCCGCTCTGTACATCACATGCAGCACAACTATATGACAACAAGCAACTCCATAGGGCACACAGTAACACTCCGTTATAGCACACACAGCACCTGCAGGACACAGAGGGTCTTCATAAGACACACAGTATCTCAGTAGGACACTCGGTAAGAAAAGAACCCTGATGTACATGTTCATTAAAAGTTCTCTGATTTTGCAGATCAGGCTCCATGACTAACTGCATTACTGGTGTCAGTGTGATAGTGAGTTTGGTTGGGTTGAATAAATAAAGCCATTACACTACACAACGTATGTTTGTCTATGGCAGGGTGTTTGACTGGTAATTCAACAAACCAATGCTGAACATAACCATGGTGCTGACTCCTCCCTGTCACAGGTTCATAATGCGAGCGCTCTGTTAGTGGGGACACCCTCACCTCTCGACCAACTGCTTGTATCTGGGGATCTCTCTGGCGTACAGCAGTTTGTTCACAGGGGAGTCCTGCAAAATATAGATGTGGCAAAATCTTTATTATCATCTTGATACCTCTCAGCGAAACTCTGACATTCTCATTTGAAACAGCAAGGAATGTCAAAACCCTTAAACCCAAAACCCATTTTCAACAGCATTGAAACATCCAAAAAGGAAACCAGATCTCTGCTGGTCCCAGCTGAAACTGAATGAGGGCTGTGCAGAGATACTGGTAGTAAGTACATGCGCCCCAAGACTGCACGTGGTGGGGTAAGCATAGGGTGCTACTGACCCGGCCCACTTTGTGCTCTGACGTGGTGCACGAGTCGATGAAGGTCTGTGCAATGACGGACAGCACGGCATCCACACTGTCCGTCACCTGCACATCAAAGACGAACTGGGGGTTCTTCAGAATGTTCACCCAGAACCGCAGGGGCAGGCTGCAGACAGGAAGGGAGACGGGGAGGGGCGCGCAGAAGCACAAGCTAAGACATCATTCATCATTCACACACGGAAACAGTACTGTTTTAATGCTGCACTGGAAAAAAAAAAAACAGGAAGCAACAATGTAATCTGATCTGGCACTGATGTTTCAAACTAAATACACTCTATATAAGACCAAAAAAAGGAATCTACAGCCCAAATCCACACCACCCACCTGTTGGTCTTCCAGATGTGCACGGTCTCAGGGTCGTCGATGCCATGCTTCTCCGCCATGTCATCCAGGAAGTCGAAGAAGAACCTGACCGCGATGGGTGGGGGGCGCTTCGTGCTGAGTATGGCCACGAACACATCGTCCACAAACTTCTGAAGGGTGCCCTGGGAAGGAAGGAAACAAGCAGCTTACTCCAGGAGGCCAATTACTGACCTGCGTCTTCCTCCGCACCAGGTGCGCTGTTTTAAACACCAGCTGTCTTACAATTAAAACAACTACATGTAAGAACGCTTATTTGAAGTGTTTGTCCCTGTGAGAAACGCACACCTGTATGTTTCTGAAAGCAGAGGTGGAGAAGTCTGGGTGTGGACAGTAGAAATACTCGTTAGTCTTCGGCCAGATGGGGAGCGAATTAGTAGTCAGTTGATTCAGAGCATGGGTGGAACAAACACATGAAAATACTGCTCCTGTTGCAGACTGGGGTGAGAGTACATTCTCACTATGCTGGTAATGGAGTGTGCAGAGGCTATGTAGAAGACAGCCTGGTCTACAAGCTCAGGGTGGGCGCTAAGATGCAGGGAGTTTCTCACCTTCATGGAGAGCAGGCGTGTGAGGTAGATCTCAGGGATGGCCTTGGCCCGCTCCCTCTCCCTCATGCTGCTCTTGCGGTGTTTGGGAATCTCGGGGTCTTCACTGGACTTCACCAGGTGCCACAGACGCAACCCTTCCTCCTCCTCCCCCTCCAGCATGGGTGTCTCTGTGGGATGCAACACTGTCATTCACACACACAGCAGATCTGGCAACCGACATTTTCTGACATACGTGGAAAGGAGAAGCACGCTTGAGTGCATGAGTACAAAACTATAACAGAAACAAGTCAGGAAGAAATGGTGCGTAACTTCAACAAGGTAATGAGGTGGGTATCATTTCTCCTGAAACAGCATTAGTACATGTGGGAGGGCTGCTTACTCTCTCCGGTCTGGTACACCTGACTGACGCCCATCTGGACGGAGCTCTGGGAGCGGGGGATCAGAGCCACCGTGGCACCGTCTGGCACCTGGAGAAGGAGGGAGGGAGGGAGTGGGAGAGAGGGAGGGGAGAGTGTGAGGAAGAGTGGGAGAGAGAAGGAGGGGGAGAGTGTGAGGAAGGGGGGGGGAGTGTGAGGAAGAGGGGGAGAGAGAAGGAGGGGGAGAGTGTGAGGAAGGGGGGGAGTGTGAGGAAGAGGGGGAGAGAGAAGGAGGGGGAGAGTGTGAGGAAGGGGGGGGGAGAGGGATGGCAGCGTGAGGAAGGGCGGAGGGAGGGAGAGAGCGAGGGAGAGGAAGAGGGAAAGAATGAGGGAGAGAAAAGGAGAGGAAAAGGGAGAGGGATGGAGGGGGGAAGGAGGAAGAGCATGAGGAAGGGGAGGGTGAGAGGAGCGAGGCCGGAATAAGAAAGAGAGGGAGAGAGTGAGAGGAAAAGAGGGAGAGGGACAGAGTTAGAAAAAGATGGGGAAACAGAGAGCAGTGTTAGAATTTGCGTTACGGCTCTGTGAGAACGCATTCGCCGAGTCACAACAGCAATTATGCCCTGCGTGGACAGCTGCAGCCCGTGAGTCTGACCTTGTAGTGCTGCAGAGTGTTGAGCTTCTTCCAGCGGCCCTGAATGATGGCCGTGACATCATCGTCTGACAGGGTCAGGTGACCTGCCTGTCCAGATCGCCATTCTGTAAAAGGCACAATGCATTTTCACCACCCACGTAAGTGTTACATGCTATACAACAAAAACTACATAAGCACTGAGATACTAATGTTAAATGTAAATTTTAGTTATACTCTTGTTTCTCTTCTGTCTTTGAGCTCTACAGAAATATTGGACCATTAGAACACTTTTGCTTAATCTGGCTGCTTGGTCTTATGCTTTTGATCTTGCTTTTTGATACAGCTACAGGGAATTACTCATGCTTTTGCCAGAGGGAAGCTCAAGGCAGTTTGCTGAGCAGGTATGTAGTGACGGTGGCTGTACCCAGGTCTAGGGAGTCTGCTGAAGGCCTCTGGGAGTAGGGAACCCCTTTGTAGAT